>NW_006408700.1:6597660-6623001 GCF_000296735.1 Chrysochloris asiatica
TCTCTCGGATACGAGGCATGAGGAAGCTGAGCCCTCCGCAGAAGAAGAGTGTATGATCCTGGTCCAAGGCGGAGTTTTCCTGGCAGTGAAGAAGGCGCATGGGATTTGTACTAAAAGATGACATTTACTATATAATATATGTCCTTTTGAACACTTTTCTTTTTTTTTTTTTTTTTTTTTTTGTGGGTGGGGGTAAGGATTGTATTAGACAGTTATTTCAGAGTGTTCCTTTTCTGTTTTTAAAGGTTTTTGTTAGTGCTCTATTTTAATAGTAAAGATATCACAACTCTGGTTGCGGCTCAACCAAGGGTCTTTAAATGTGGACATCAGGCTGAGCTATGTCAAGCAACACTTTCTGCAAAGAATTGGCTGTGTAAGGGCCTTGCTATATACAGGGAAGATGGTTGTCTGAGGGCTGGTTTGGTAATACCTTTTTTCTTACGTAGTACCTTTGACTCCGATGTTACATTTCTTGTATATATTTGGATACATCTAAGTTAAACCTTAGAGGTGAGTTTTATTTCACATCGATAGTAAATCTGTGGTTGTCTTTTCATTGAAGTTCACAGCACACTCATGTTTTCAAGAGGCCACTGGGCATTCTTCATGGCATGCTGTTGACCTTCAAAATTCACTTGAGGAACCAAAGTGAATAAATACCGTGTGTCTGTTGTTTTGATGAGGTACACGACAAAACAGACAAGTTGGTCAAGGGCTGAATTCATGGACTTCATATTATTTCATTGAGTGGAATGCTTAGCCAGGTCACGTACTTATTGCCTCATTCATGGTATTTTAAATGTTTATGGACCCTTCATTTGAAGAACTCATGGGATTCCTAGAAAGATGCCCATGCTCTCTGACTGGGGTTTTGTAGTAGGAAAAGGAAGCATTGTATATATAGCATCTAATTCTCGGCTTTCCACCAAATACTATGTAGTCTCTCTCCATGAAAGCAGGTCCAAAGGAAGTCTGCAGATTAAGAACCTTTCTCCTTAGAAGAAGATCCTGGTTGCTCATGTACTTGGGCAGTATCAGACCAGAGAGAGGTGAACTTAGTGTTGGAGCAGGTGTGGAAGTGGGCACAGAACACCCAAACAAGAAAGCCTCACCATCTCTGAAGATGATTGATTAACTGGAGCATTCGCTGGTTTTGATGCCTGAGATCTCATTTCTGGCTCCTGTCAGTGGGATGTGGGAGGACTCTGGAGGTTCCAACAGGCGCTTAATTGCACTCCGATGTTCCCTGGCTTGGAGCAGGCCTACGCGCCTGCCCTGCCATTTCAGCTACTTAACCAGCTCCTTGGCGAAGGATCAAAGCTCAGATGGGATATGGGTGGAGTGAAAGGTCAGATAGAAACCCCTTTGTTCCCTCAGGAGGCCTGTGTCTCCCCACACAAACCCCCACCTTCCGGGGAATGTCTCCAGGCGGCCCTGTCCTAGAGGATGGGGTCAGGCATTTTATATCAAGGGTGCTCTGGACATATTTTATTTTTTAAAAGAACTATGTTTGTGAATTTTACGTATACTGGCAAGCTTTTGAAAATGTATTTAATTTTGTAATGTTTACCAATGATTTCTTTACAAGCTATTTACTCAAATAAACGGAGCTGCTTACAACTCTGCTTCCTCAGACACCTTCCAAAACACAGAAACGTTAGGATTGTACTCTGTCGTGGTGTTTGTCCTTGAGAGCGCCCAGCACTTGTCTCCAGCGTCTCATGTTCAAGGTGATTTTGGTTTGTCATTCGGGTCCTCTCCTGAGGCTTCTTTAGATCAGGTGGTGGGAACAAAGGGCTGTGGTACATTCCGAGGCTAAGAAGGAAGGAAGACAATGAACTCGTGTGTCCACAACCCTGCCCAACTTCTACCCCAATTTAATAAAACTTGCTTTTATTGATCTAATGTAACTCCTCCAGGTGGCTTCAGATGACTCGAACATTCCAGTTTTGGGGGAATGCTGTACCCATGGAAATACAGAAAAGCATAGAATTTGCAGGATGTCTGCTAGGTTTGACTAGCCCAGGTTATGGTCTTCAAATGAAGAAGTAAGAATTAACTTTTCCTTCAAAGTGTGCCACCATGGAGCACACACTCCCTGCCTGCCTTCCCTTTCCAGGGTCTGAGGTCACCACCACTGGGATCCCCCAAGAGCTCAAGATAGATGCCAGGGTTGCACGCTTGACTCACTTTCCCCCACCCCTACCCCCCACACATCCCCAACCACCTAGCTCTTCCTCTGCAACTACCTCATAAACCTGCTGTATGTTATGTTGTTATGTGCCGTCTAGTCGGTTCCGACCCATAGCGACCCTGAACAGGGTTTCCGAGGCTGTAAATCTTTATGGGAGCAGAAAGCCTCATCTTTCTCCCACAGAGCACCTGGTAGTTTCGAAGTGCTGACCTTGCGATTCGCAGCCCAATTCGTAACCACTACGCTACGATGTTATATGGTCTCTCAATTCCCCTGTCTGTACATTGTTCTCTTTTTCACCATTGGCTCCCTCAGATGCAGTAGCCACATGATCTTTCTGGAAGGTCTATGTGATCCCCCTCTGCTTAAAGTTCATATCTTACAAGGAAATCCCAATCTCTCCCCCCTCAGGATTTGTTACTAATGTTGGTAAGTGCCATTGAGTCAGTTCCAACTGAGAACGACCTGCTGCACAGAGAACACAACACTGCACAATCCTGTACCGTCCTCACACTTGTTCTATTTGAGTCCTTTGTTGCTGCCACTGTCTCAGTCCGTCTCATTAGGGGTCTTCCATTTTTTTGCTGACATTCCCCCACCCCCATTTTACCAAGCAACATGTCTTTCTTAGGAACTGATCCCTCCTGACAACATGTGCAAACAATGAAAGATGAAGTCACTTCTAAGGAGCACTCTGGCTGCACTGCTTTCAAGACAGGTTTGTTTGTTCTTCTGGCAGTCCATGGAACTTTCGATAATTTTTGCTAAGACCATGATCCAATGCATTTATTCTTCTACCGTCTTTATTACACATTGTCCAACTTTCACATACATACGAGGCAATTGAACAGTCCATGACTTGGGTCAGGTGCACCTTAATCCTCAAAGTGACATCTTTATTATTTGACACTTTAAAATGTTCTTTGGCAGCCGTTTTGCCTAATGCAATATATCATTTGATTTCTTAACTGATGCTTCTATGAGTGTTGATGGTGGAGCCAAGCAAAATGAAGTCTTTGGTAACTTCAGTCTTTTGTCCATCTATCATCATGTTAATTATTTGTCCTGCTGTGAGGATTTTTATTGTACATTGAGGTACAATCCATATTGAAAACTGTGGACTTGGATCTTCATTAGAAAGTGTTTCAAATCCTCTTAGCTTTCAGAAATCAAGGTTGTATCATCTGCATATCACAGATTGTTAATGACTCTTTCTCCAACCCTGATGCCACGTTCTTCATATAATCCATCTTCTCAGATTATTTGTTCAGCATATACAGTCTGAATAAATATGGTGAAAGATACAACCCTAGCACATACCTTTCCTGATTTGAAACCATTCAATATCCTTTGTTCCAACAACTGCCTCTTGGTGTATGTACAGGTTGCTCATGAGCACAACTAAGTGTTCTGGAACATCTACTCTGCAATGCTATTCATAGCTTGTCATGATCCATACAGTCAAATGCCTTTGCAAAATCAATAAAGCACAAGTAAACAGCTTTCTGGTATTCTTTGCTTTCAGCCAAGATCCATTTGGTGTCAGCACTGATATTCCTCCTTCTACATCCTCTTCTGAATCCAACTTGAATTTCTGGCAGCTCCATTGATGTACTACTGCAGCTGCTTTTGAATTGTTTTCAACAAAATTTTACTTGCATATGATACTAATGATGATTTCTGCATTTAGTTGGGTCATCTTTATGTGTAATGGGCACAAATATGGATCTCTTCCAATCAGTTGGCCAAGTAACTGTCTTCCAAATTTCATGGCATAGACCAGTTAGGCCCCAATGCAAGTGATATTGCTTAAGTTCCTGGAGCCTTGTTTTTCACCAATGCCTTCAGTGCAGATTGGATTTCTTCCTACAGTACCATCGGTTCGTGATTATATGCCACCTCTTGAAATGGTTGCGTATCGGTCAATTCTTTTTGGTACAGTCGTTGTGTATTCCTGCCATATCATTCTTTTTATTTTTTATTTTTTAAGTTTTTATTGTGAATTATGTGGGTTTACATGGGAGAACATCAGCTTTACATTCATCCTATCATATTTCATTTCATTGCAATGATTACAATCCCCATCATGCATCATCATTCAACCAAAGGGTACACCCCACAGGCCTTCATCCCGGCTGTCAGCACATAGCCCCTCTCCCTCCCTGAGTCCAGTATCCCCAGACACTCCATCTGTCCACGTCATCATCTCTATCTCCATTTCTGGCGTTACTGCTTCTCTGGGTAGGGTACCACACTCCGCTCTTCTCACTTGATGGTCCCAGGGACCTCTGCCCCTGGACTGTAAAATCAATCACTCCCCTCCTTTTGTTACAAAACATCCACCATTACATTTCTGACACTCACAGTCAGTCCTGATAGCAATTATGCTCTACTGTACCACAAGAGTCTTATCCCCATCTCCTTTCATTAGCTTATCCCCATCTCCTTTCATTAGCTCCGTCCCAACAGATTAGAAACCATTCAGTGGAGATTCTACCTTCCCCTACCCCATCTGGAACTAGGCTCCCTCTTGAAAGCTTGTAAGCCAGTCAGTCATTTCTTGCCTTTGTAGCCCTCACCCCATTTTGGGTAGCCAGTGTCTAAATTATCCATCCCTGTCAACCCGGTGTACTGAGGGGGTGGGAATGATTTGTTCCCTTTTTTGAGCTACTACATCCATTGTTATTGTTGTTAGCATATTTAGTCACTGAAAACCTTATGAATAGCAGAGAACTACATCCATAAGTATAGGTCAAGTTCATCAAATTGTATAAGATTGCTCTTTTTTTCCCTCTTCTTTCTTCTTCTAGTCGAGTTCTGGTCATCCAGCCATTGAAGCCTGGTCAAGTGGATACTATCTGCAAGTGTGGGTATTCTTGTGCATGTGCCCTCACTTTATATCAGCTGGACGCTTCACTCTCTGCTCTAGTCCTTTGTGGCCATGTCACTGTCTCTGGGCCCAGGAGTCCCTGGGTCTTGCCATACTGCTGGCCAACCAGTTGCCTTGATGGCTTCCGGGCCAACAGCTTGCTTGTTCTTGTAGTAGTCAATCAGACTGCCATTATTGTTTTTTAAAATTTTTCCTGCTGGTCTTTCTTTCAAGAAGTATCTTCTGTTTTTCTAGCTGCTCCAGGCTGGTCTACTTGTCCTTCCCAGTGGAAATTTCCCACCTCAGACGATTCTGGATGGGGTTCAGGATTCTACCTATGGTCTTATGCAATGCAAAGGCTCCACAGGAAGCCTCTTTCACTAGGCAACTTCTAGCCCCCTTTAAGATATTCCAATCAGTTATAGGCTGAAGATGGACTTACAAGCTTTCTATTGTGATGTTTCTGGCTATTCCTTTCTCTCCCCCTCAAGTGTCTATTTTACAATGGTAGGCAAGGCAAACCAAGATTCAAAAGACAGCCAAGCATCTTAACATTATTTCCCTCTTTTACCCATTCAAACCATGCCTCAATCCCTATATTCTAGAGTCCTGTTGTTCCAAGGTTGTGCATACATCATCATTTACCTCTGTCCCACTTAACCCATACAACCCTGCCTAACTGTTCTCTCATCAGCCTTGTTCTTCCATTCCCCTCCCACCTCTTGTGCATTGCACCCCGCCGCCGTCCTCCCAGCACCCAAGCTATCCTGTGTCTATTCCCTACCCTGTGCTCTATCTTCTCCTCCCTCCCTCCCCTCCCCTCATCGTATACTTCCCGGTGATCAGCATATATATATATATATATATACACACATATATATTCCCCCCTCCTTTTAGGGTGGATTCTTTTTCTTAATCTTTTACAATAATGGTCCTATGCAGTATTTCTCCTTTTGTGACTTGAGTAATTTCACTCAGCATAGTGTCCTCAAGGTTCATCCATGTTATGTGGTAGCTTGCAGCTTCCTTGTTGTTCTTCAAGATAGCATAGTATTCCATTGTGTGTATGTATCCATTCTTCAATTAATGGGCACTTAGGCTGTCTGCATCTTTTTGCTATTGTAAATAGTGCTGCTATGAACATTGGTGTGCGTATATCTACTCACATTATCCTGCCATATTCTTCTGATGTTACATCATTCAATATTTTGCCTGTTTGTTAAGTGCTGTTGAGTCAGTTGCAACTCATGACCTCATCTTTCTCCCACAGAGCATCTGGTGGGCTCGAGTCACAGACCTTGTGGTTCACTGCCAGTGCTTAAACTATGTGCTCCCATATTTTGCCCGTTGTAGTTGTAAAGTGCCATTGAGTTGGTTCTGACTCATAGTTACCCTGTATAGGGTTTCTGAGTAACTGATGGTGAGTTTGAGCCACCAACCTTGCAATTCAAAAACGACCTAGGAGGTTCAGTGCTTATCCTACAGCACCACACCAGGACTCTGTAGAACCCTTCAATAGTATAACCTGAGGCTTGAATGTTTTCTTCAGTGTTTTTTTCTCAACTTGAGAAATGCTGAGTGCATTCTTTCCTTTTGGTTTTCTAACTCCAGGTCTTTGCACATTTCATTATAACATTTGACTGGGTCTTCTCAAGCTGCCCTTTGAAATTTTCTGTTCAGCTCTTTTACTTCTTCATTTCTTCCATTCATTTTAGCTTCTCTATGCTCAAGAGCAAGTTTCAGAGTCTCCTCTGAAAGACCACTCTTTTGGTCTTGTCTTTCTTTCCTGTATTTTTAATGGCCTTCTGCTTTCTTCCTGTATGATGTTCTTGATGTCATCTCACAGTTAGTCTGATCTTTGGTCTTTAGTGTGTAATACATGAAATCTGTTCTTGAGATGATCTCTAAATCCAGATGAGATACACTCTAAGTCACATTTGCAGTGAATAAGTCGTTGGTCTTGCACAATTAAAACATGCGATCTCAAACGCCATTTCATCACAAAGGCCATGTTTTCCAACTACTGGTCCTTCCTTTTCTATTCCAACTTCCACATTCCAATCACCAGTACTTATCAATGATCTTGATTACATGCTTGATCAATTTCAGACTGAAGAAGTTAGTAGAATTCAATTTCGTCATCACTGTCTTTAGTGGTTGGTGCATACATTTTAGTAGCAGTGCGTCAACTGGTCTTCCTTGTAGGTGTATGGATATTATCCTATCACCTACGGCATTGTACTTCAAGATACATCTTGAAATATTCTTTTTGATGATGAATATGACTCCATTCCTTTTCAGTCAGTCATTCCTGGCATAGTAAACAACCTGATTGTTGGATTCAAAATGGCCAATACCAATTCATTTAAGCTTATTAATGCATAGAGTATAAATCTTTATGTGTTTAATTTCATTTTTGACAATATCCAATTTTCCTAGATGTGGTTTTCTGCTACTGCAAAGATTTACAGCCTCAAATCCTATACAGGGTTGCTCTAAGTCAGAACCGACTTGATGTCACTTAACAACAACAAATACTTTGTACATTCCATATTCCAATTATTAATGGGTATTTGCAGCGGTCTGTCTTCATTTTGAGTTGTCCCCCATCAGCAAATGAAGGTCTCAAAAGCTTTGCTCCATTCACGTCCTTATAGTCAACTCTACTTTGAGAAGGCAACTCTTTGCCAGTCATATCTGAGTGCCTGTCAACCTGTGTGGGGCTCATCTTCTGGCACTGTGCCTGACAATGTTCCACTGCTAGTCATAAGATTTTCAGTGACTATGGAGCTGTAGGGTCAGCACTGGACTGTGAACCACAAGGTCGGCAGTTCAAATCCCTACACAAGGTTGCTATGAGTCAGAACTTATTCGACAGCATTTAACAACAACTCTTCCTCTCCTCCTTCCTAGTCTTAGTCTGGAAGCTCAGCTGAAGCTTGTCCACCACGGGTGACCCTGCTGGCGTTTAAAGTACCCGTGGCCTAGCTTCCAGCATCATAGCAACATGCAAGCCACCACAGTGCAACAAACTAACAGAAGAGTGGTGGATCTCGTGATTTGGTTTCCCACGATGACCCACCAGTTGCTATCGAGGAGACTGATTGATGGCAACTCCATGTTTGTCAAAGTAGAACAGCGTTCCTCACTTGATGGCTGTTTTTTTGGAAGTAGATCACCAGACCTTCCTTCTGAGGTGCCGTTGGGCAAGCACATTACCCCTTTGCAACCACCCAGGGTCATCCTAGGGGCTAAGATAATGGTTTTTAAACTAGAAAGTATATTTTAATCACCTGGGAAGCTTTAAAGACAAGTTACACCTAGGCCCTGGTCCTGGCCCATGAAATAGGAACCTGTAGGTGCAGAGATGGAGTCCTGGGGTGGTGCTGTGGGTTAATGCACCAGACTGCAAAGCCGGTGGTTCAAGCTCACCAGCTGCTCCTCAGAAACTCTACACAGGGTCGCTATGGGTCGGAACCGACTTGACGGACTTCACAAACCCTGGGCCATGGGTGCATTTCAGTGCATCCTGCTGCTCTGGTTTGTAAGCCCACCTCTTCGTTTTGATGTTCATATCAGGCGACACCTGTGACATCAGCACATGGATGATTTCTCCTTTTATTCTCTACTGGAGAAGACCTGACATAGACAGAACTCCACACTCAGGAAAAAACTCCAACGAATCTAACTCCCAGTTCAGTGTTTACGTGAACACTGGAGAATCTAGGTTTACACCTATAGAGTGGCATCCCTTCACAAGAATCCTGGTCATAACCAGCCTTTATTGACCATTCTCTTAAATGGGTACATGGCTTACTGAATCTTGACATGAATTCTGTGAGATAGACTGTATAGATAAGAAAATTAACTCGGAGATTAGTTAGCTTACCTGAGGCCACACGGCTACCCAGTCCTGTTTGACTCCAAAGCCCCTTGACCACTGGGTACAAGAAGAGCTACATCTAAAGTGAACGAGGAGGACTGAGGAGACTTTGTGTTTGAGGTGTCCTTAGATGCCTGTGGGCTTCAACCTCCCCACTCCCTAGAACTGAGGGGCTCCCTGCCTCACCTGCAGCACAGTCAGGCCCCATGTTTCTAGAATGTTCTTGCCTTTTCCTCTAATAGTCTGTGCCTGGTCTTGGGCTCAGCAGCTTAGCATGCAGTATCCATTTATCAGTTTCCTAAGAAGGTCAAGTTGGAAGCAAGAGCCTCTGGGTAAGATGGCTTTCAATTCTAGAAACAGGCAGATCTTGGGTTTTAATTTACCACCTAAAGCTCCCGTAAAAGATCGCATGCTGCTCAGAACTGAAGCGTCACCAGTAGAAGAGCAGGTGAGACCCTGGTAGTTAGGAGCATGATTTCTTTCTGAGCGACCACTACCTTTCAACAGAGATGTTGGCTGACAAGGCTGCCGTCAGGAGATGGCTCAGCCTCATGGGGAGAAACAGGTGTGGTGGCATCTGGGAAATGGTCCTTCCCTTTAATGTGACAACAGAGGCTGCAGAGGAGCCAGAAAATTTCCCCACAGTTTATTCTGCACTGGGCACTGTATCACGCCCAGCCTTCTGTTGTTAGCTGCCCTTAAGTTGCCTCTGACCCATGGCAGCCAGATGCACAACAGAACAAATTGCTGCCCAGATTGTACATCCCCATGATCAGTAACAGATCAGATCACTGTGACCCACTGGGTTTTCATTGGCTGATTTTGGAAGTGAGTTGCCAGGCCTTTCCTCCTAATCTTAGTTTGGAAACCTCATTCCATCATAGCAACAAGCAAATTTTCATTGAAAGGTATGCATGAGGGGCCTTGGTTGGGAGTTGAACCTTGCTCTCTCCCATGGAAAGTGAGATTTCTCCCATTGATCCGCCAGGGTCCCCCACTCCTGCCCTCTAGGGCTGAGTTTATTTTCAGAGAAAGTTTGCACAGCAAATTAGTTCCCATTTGTAGGACTGAGTTCTCCTTGCCTTTGTCGTCTCTTCCCCCCGGGTCCAGGGCCAGCCCTTCCTGTGTGTGGCAGCCTGGAGAATGACAGTCCCCACAGCAGCGGAACACATTCCTACCCTGTGCCATCTTTGTGTCTGAGGCAAAGACCCCAGGGTGGGTTGGTGTCACTGTGGGCATGCTGTCCTGGCTTCACCGTCCCCTGACTCCTGTCTATGTATGTGACAACATACAGAGGACACAGGACTGTTTGGTGGCCTAAGGACTCTGCTTAAAGTAAAAGCAAAAGACATTTATTGAGGGAGTCAGGGAACAAAGAGCAACCAGGTTGTTACAAGTGCTCCACCAGCCAGGACTTAAGTATTAAGTATCAAGAACTCCTGGTATAGAGCTGTAGGATAAGCACTGGATTGCTAGCACCAAGGTCAGCAGTTCAAACCCACCAGACACTCCTCGGAAACCCTACCCAGGGTCTCTGTGATTTGGAACTGACTCCATGGCACTCAGCAACAACAAAGAGTAAAACCTATTCTGATTGGCTAGCTAAAGTAAGTAAGTTCTTCTGAATGGCTATTTTCAATCAATCTTTAAGGACATAGCTAGACAACTTCTTTGTGTGAGCACTTTTCTGCATACTAGTTCATCTGATTTCAAAGGACATTCTTTCTGAGGACAAACTGTCATTTCCTAGTTTTTTGTTGTTAAGTGCTGCTGAGTTAGGGTTTCCAAGGAGCAGCTGGTGAGCTTAAATCGCCGACCTTGTGGTTCAAACCGATTTTGCGTTAACCCGTAGCACCACACCAGGACTCCTTGTTTACCCACCTATAATCAGGGGTCACCTTAGCAGAAGCAGAGTCGGGGACAAAATGGAATCAGAGTCAGATTTTGTGTAGGTCATTTTCGTCATGCCACGTACCTCAGATTTGCCCTAGTGGTGCTGTAGGATAAGAACAATGCAAGGTTGGCAGTTCAAACCCACCAGTCTCTCCACAGGAGAAAAATAAGACTGTCTTCTCCTATAAAACAACTACAAATTAGGTCCTAGAATTCTGATTCGCTGGCGATTGCCTTGGGTCATTTGGATAAACCAGATTTGTCTCTGGTACATATTCCCTTCAGCTTCAAGCTCTTCAATCAGTGTAAAAGGAAACGGGATGAGTGGCCTTCTTTGAGTTCCCCCAGTTCTAGTGGGTTCTAGAAGTAAGTGGTCCACGGGGAAGAGATAGTGCACTTTCACCACAGTTGGCATAGAGACTTGATTGTATTTTTAGACATAATATTAATTCAGTGTTAAGGTCCTCCAGGGTTCTTTCCTGTCCCTGAGTTCTTGCAAATCTGTGTTTGTTATGGGCAATCTTTTCAAGGATGCTTGAATGGCAAACAGTCTTGGAAGGTAGTGTTTCCCTTTAGAGCAAAGAGTCGTCACCCTTCCACAAAAACCTAAGCGGCAGCAACAACACCTGTTGCCATCATGTTACAGGGATGCTATGGGTCAGAATCGACTCAACAACACTGGAGAACAACTTAAAAGGAGCTCTGGTAGTGTAGTGGTTACGAATTGGGCTGCAAAACTTAAGGTCAGCTAGTTTAAACTACCAGCTGTTCCGCGGGAGAAAGATGAGGCTTTCTGCTCCCATAAAGATTTATAGCCTCAGAAACCCTGTACAGGGTCGCAATGAGTGGGAACCGACACCACAGCATGTAACCACCACCACTGGTACTTAGTTTATGATTTTATGTGAAAGAAATGCTCTGACATCCTCTTAGTGCTACTGTACTGTGAAAACAAGTGGCTCAGTAACGTTAGAAAGCGAGTTGTTGAAATCATTTCCTCACTCTTACATACTGAAACCAGGATGGACTCAACGGTATGCTCAACCTGACAAGACCACAGTTCTTTTTTCCTTTGGTTATATCAAAACATTTTTTTTCTTTGTTTCTGAACAGCTAAATCAGACAGGACGCAAAACATTCAGAGGTAAAAATTTAATAAGAAAAATGATTATATGACTTACTAAAGATCTACAGGGGAAATTGAACCACACTTCCTCCTTGGTCCTCAGCAACCCAGAGGCAGCCATTGTTAGCAGCTGTTTGATATTACTTCAAAGACAGTCTTTGCATATGAACAACAGATTTTTTTGTTTTGTTTTGTTTTTAAAGAAATAATAGTAAACCTCTGTAGGATAAGCACTGGACTGCGGTGGTTCAAGGTCAGTGGTTCAAGTCCACCAGCCTCTCCACAGAAGAAAGATGAGGCTTTCTGCTCCGTCAAAGATTTACAACTTCAGAAATCCTAAGCAGGGTCCCTATAAGTTGGAACTGACTCAACATTTGTCCAGTTCTGCACCATGATTCTTTGAGTTAAAAATTTCTAGGAAAACTTTGCTTATCATTATATGAAACTTTTCTCATTGTTATGTTTGCTTTTCTTTTTCTAAATGTTGTTTCATGTTGTTGTTGTTGAGAATATATATAGCAAAACAAACATCAATTCAACAATTTCTACATATATGATTTGGTGACATTGTTCCTCCCCCATCAACATAAACCTACTTCCCCTTAAGGTTAATATCTAATCTTTTGAGTTGCTGTTGTCATTTTGATCGCATGTTGTTGTTAGTTTCTATGAGTTGATACTGACCCATAGAGACCTTATGCACAGCAGAACAAAACACTGCCCCATCCTGGGCCAACCTCACTACTGTTGGCTACGCTTGAGTACATCAATGCTGCCACCTGGCCAATCCATCTCGTTGGGGGTCTTCCTCTTTTTCTCTGACCCTCCACCTTACCATGTTGTTGTTGTTGCTAGGTGTTGTCAAGTTGATTCCAACCCATAGTGACCCTGTACAGGGTTTCCAAGAAGCAGCTGGTGAGCTTGAACTGCTGACCTTGCAGTTCAAATGGCTTTGCAGTCTGGTGCATTTACTCACAGCGCTACACATAATCCTTAAAAGAGCATAATTCTCAAGGTAGCTCTTCGTTACTAGTTAAGCTAGTTCTAAGATGACTTCAGGAGCTAGTTTTGGTTTACAGTTTAAAGCTTATCACAGGACAATACAGTTTTCTACCCTCCACATCTCCAGAAAGTCCAGTGTCCATGAGAATTTGAAATTCTGTCCTGTATTCCTCCCCTCACCCGTTTCCCTTTTTTAATCAGGATTTTTCTAGAGTCTTTGATGAAAATGTTCAGTCATGGTAGCTGGGAATCATCTAGTTCTGGGCTCATGGCAGAAAGGACAGTTGTTCTTGGAGGTAATGAGTCACATATTCCACGGTGTATGTGCCGTGGAGTCGGTTCCAACTCATAGTGATCCTGTACAGGGTTTCTAAGGCTGGAAATCTTTACAGGAGCAGAAAGCCTCATCTTTTTCCTGAGGAACAACTGGTAGTTGCGAACTGCTGACCGTGAGGTTCACAGCCCGATTTGTAACCACTACGCTACTAGAGCTCCTTACACGTTCCATATCCGTCTCCTATTCCTGATTCTCTTTTTTTCTCTGTTGCTCCAGGCTACTACAGACCACTGGTTGTACCTTGGATGGCCTCTTGCCAGCTTTAAGACCTCAGGCCCTAGGCAACTAAGTTGGAGGTCAAACAGAACGAAGACCATATATATTTATAATGAACTCCAGAGTGTGAAGGCAGAAAGTCATAAAGAGCTGAAATCTCCATTTTGTTGCCGATCACAAATACAAAACTTAATGTTCATTCAATTACCATTACCCAAGGGAAGGCATGCAGAGATGAAGGGGCTTTAAAATCATAACCAAGCATAAATCCAATCAATTCCCTCAGATGCCCAGTTCAGTTTAAAGGGGTAATTATTTTTGAGTTATCAGAGTTTTAGTGGGAAGTCCTTGGGGGTAATTCATTGATAATTATGAAAGTACATGTTAATATTTGCTGTGGATTTGGAAGAATATTTTTGAATAGCTGGGCAGATGTTTATATTGAATTGCCTGTGTTTGGAAGTTTCGTTGGTTTTACAACAAAGATTTCCTAAAAGCTTTGAAATTGCCTGCAGTTACCAGAGGGAACAGTCTCCTCAAGAAGGTGGGTGAAGCTTGCCCATTGTCCTGTTATTCAGATTTTTAAAGTAATGCTGATACTTCCTTCTCCCTTTACAACTGTGACCTGAAGCCAACTATGTTGTTGTTACTAAATCCCAACTCCTGGCGACCCCACACATAATGTAATAAAACATTGTAATGTCCTGCACCACCCCCATGATTGGTTGAAGATTGGATCAAACCCTTGGGATCCTTTGATTTTTCATTGGTTGACTTTTGGAAGTAGATCTCCAGGCCTTTCTCCCTAGTCCATCTTAGTCTGGGAGCTAAACCTGTTCAACATCATAGCAACATTTAGTCTCCAATGACAGCTGACTGGTGTCTGTGCTTTCGGTGCATTGGCTGGAAATCCAACCTGGATCTCCTGAATGGAGATGAGAATTCTATCACTGAATTATCAATGCCCCTGAAGCCACTTATGGTTGGTTGGTTACATGCCATGGAGTAGGTTCCGACTCATAGTGACCCTGTACAGAGTTTCCAAGGCTATACATTTTTATGGGAGCAGAAAGCCTCATCTTTCTCCCACAGAACAGCTGGTAGTTTCGAACTGCTGACCTTGAGGCTAGCAGACTGACTTGTAACCACTATGCTACCAAAGCTCCTTGAAGCTACCTGTAGTGCCACTAATTTTAGATTAAAATCATCCCAGATGAAATAAGATTGGGTTATTATGAGTGGTAAAGTTAGCAGGCAAGCAAAATGTTCCTTAAAAGAGACAATGGTAAGACTTTGACTCACTCCTATTGGACACATCATCAAGAGAGACCAACTACAAGAAAAGGACATCATGGTTGGTAAAGTAGAGGATCTCTGAAAATGAGGGAAACCTTCAATGAGATGGACTGACATAATACTAGTAACAATGGATTCAAACATACCAATGACTGTGAAAATCGCATAGGACTGGGCAAGTTTATACACAAAGTAGCCATAAATCAGAGCCAACTCAACAACAACTGACAGAAACAACTAGGATGAAGTTCAGTAGCCATAGACTACTAACAAAACACTTAGATTATTGCAGCACCTTTGTGAGGTGAGTAATATACCTCCTCATTTACAACTAAGACTTGGGACTGAAAAAGACTAAACCATTTGTTCAAGGACAGAGCAGAATAGGTGTATAAATTGGAACTATCTTTTTGGAAGACAACATGGAAATATCTATTAAAATATACATAATGTGGAGAGGACTTCTGGCAAGATGGCGGACGAGGCAAACATGTTATACAGACCCTGGACAACAAAGATGTGGGAAACCAAGTGAAACAGACACAGGGCAATCCTGGAAACCTGAGCTCCAGAGGAAAGGGTAGAGAAGTGGATTGTACACCTTCTGGGATGAGAAGCTGAGTAGAGGCAGTGAAATGAGGACACAGACTGCTGAATGGAATGTCAAAACTTCTGCAAGTAGCTTGGGGAGAGACAGATGGCAGTCTGACAGAGCAGATTGACAGGTGACAAAAAAGGTGTGATTCCTCCTTGTTCCCCATACTCCCCTGAATAGTAGAGGTGAGACCAGCCCACAACCTCATCTACCCCCAGCACAGACCCTGCTCTCCAGGATTTAAGAGCAGTTTGAGCCAGTGTGAGGTGGGGATTGTTGGATAATATCATTATTAATATCACATGCAAATAAAATTTGCTAAAGATAATTTAAAAGTGGCTGCAACAGTATACTGACAGTGTTCAGGCTGGAGTCAGGCGAGGACATAGAATGGGGGATATCATTGCTGAATTCTGATAGATCTTGACTGAATGCAAGATCTGATAGATGCTTGCCTGTGCTTTATTGACAATGAAAAGGCTTTCAGCCATGTGGATCATGACAAGCTATGGGCAATATTCTGAAGAATGAGTATTCCAGAACACTTCATTGTTCTTATGAGGAGCCTGTACCTAGACCAAAAGGAAGTTGTTCAAACATAACAAGGGGATACTGAATGGATTAAAATCAGGAAAGGCTTGTGCAAGGGTTGTGTCCTTTCACCATACTTATTCAATCTGTATTCTGAACAAATAACCCTCAAAGATGGATTATATGAAGAAGAAAGTGACATCATTAACAACCTGTAATATACCGATGTTACAATTTTGCTTGTTTAAAGTGAAGAGGACTTAAAATACTGATGAAGATCAAAGACCACAGCCTTCAGTATGGCCTGCACCTCAAGGTAAAGAAAACAAAAATCCTCATCACTGAAGCAATAAATAAAATTATGAGAAATGGAGAAGCATAAAGTTGTCAAAGACTTCATTTTGCTTGATTCAACCATCAACACTCATGGAAGCAGCAGTTAAGAAATCAAATGACATATTGCATTAGGCAAATCTGCTGCACAAAACCTCTTTAAAGTGTTGAAGAGCAAAAATGTCAGTTTGAGGACTAAGTGGTGCCTGAACCAAACCATGGTGTTTTTAATAGCTTCATACACATGTGAATGTTAGACAATGAATAAAGAAGACTGTAGCAAAATGCATGCATTTGAGTTATGGTGTTGGAGGAGAATATTGTAAATACCGTGGACTGCCAAAGGACAAACAAATCTGTGTTGGAAGAAGTACAGCCAGAATACTCCGTTGAAATCAGGGTGGCCAGACTTGGTCTCTCATACTTCAGACATATTATCAGGAGGGACCAGTCCCTGGAGAAGGCTATCAGGCTTGGTATTTATACTCCAATAAATTTGAAACTCTAGAAGAAATGAATAAATGCAACCTAACAAATAGTCAAGTAGAAACTTGAACAGACCTATAACAAAAGAAGAAATTGACCAAGTCTTTAAAAAACTCCCAACAAAAAAAGTCCAGGTCCAGATGGCTTTACTGGTGAATTTTGCCAAACATTTAGAGAAAAGCTGACACCAATTTTACTCAAACTATTTCAGAACATAGAAAAGTACTGAAAAATCCCTAATACATCATATGAAACAAGCATAACTGTCATATCCAATCCTGGTAAAGACATCACTATAAAAGAAAAGTATAGCCCAATATCTCTTGTGAGCATAGATGCAAAAATTCTCAACAAAATCTTAGCCAAAAGAATCCAACAACATATATATATATATATATATATCTTTGTTGTTAAGTACCGTGGAGTCGGTTCGGACTCATAGTGATCCTGCACAGGGTTTCCGAGGCTTTAAATCTTTATGAGAGCAGATAGCCTCATCTTTCTCCTGCGGAATGCCTGGTAGTTTTGAACTGCCAACCTTGAGGTTAGCAGCCCAATTCATAACCACTATGCTACCAGATATATATATATATAATCAAACACATGATATTATCAATGTTGTTTGTTGTCAAATGCCATGAGTTGGTTCTGATTCTTAGTAACTCTATAAAGTTTCTGAGTCACATTTGGTGGGTTTTGAACTGCTGGCCTTGTGGTTTGAAGTCTGGTACAGACTAAAGACCTAAATGTGCAATATAGTACAATAAATATCATCATTGAAAAACAATGACAAACGTAGGGGCTCTGATACATGGCAAAAATACACCATCAAATATAACTAAAAGCACACAAACAGTAGAAGACAAAATAGATGAATGGGACCTCCTAAAAATTATACACTTATGTGCATCAAAAGATTTCACCAAAAGAGAAAAAAGAGAGCCCTCAGACTGGGAAAAATTTTTTTGGCAGTGACATATCAGATAAGGAACTTCTCTTTAAAGTTTATAAAATTTAAACACTTCAGTAAGAAGACAAATAATTCAATTAAAAATTAGAGGACATGAACAGACACTTCACCAAAGAAGACATTCAGGCAGCTAACCAACTTATGAATAAATGCAAGCCATTTATTATTTATTATTAGCCACTAAAGAAATGTAAATCCAAACAACAATGAGATATCATCTTATTCCAACATTGATAACAAAGTTCAAAAATACAAAAAGCAACTAATGCTCGTGAGGGGTGTGGAGAGACTGGCGGGACTGTAAAGTGGTACCACCACTGTGGAAAATGGTATGGTTCTTTCTCAAAAAGTTGGAACTAGAAATACCATTTGACCTAGCAATCTCTCTACTTGGTATATATCCTCAAGAAATGACACAAATGGCACTGTGGGTTAGTGCTATGAACTGCAATTTATGTTTGAACACAAGGTCGGTGGTTCAAGCTCACCAGCTGCTCCTTGGAAACCCTGTACAGGATCGCTATGGGTCAGAACCGATTCCATGGCACTTGACAACAACATTTTCATTGCTGCATTATTCATAATAGCAAAAAGATGGAGATAGTCTAAATGCCCATCAACAGAAGAATGGTTAAGCAAACTTTGGTACATATACACAATGAAATACGATGCAACACTGAATAAGGACGATTCTGAAAAACACTCACAACATGAGGATATTATGCTGAGGGAAATTAGTTCATAACAAAAGGGCAAATATGATATGAGACCATTGTTGTAGCTATAGGTTATGATTATAAGTAGAGCTTGAATTCTAACATTTTTCTGGGTAAGGAAAGTTGACTCCTGGCTTTTGCTAGATTGTGTGAGTTGATTTCAACTCATATTCACCGTGTAGGACAGAGTACAACAGCAACATCACTTAACAACAACAACCATTATATAATTAGGAAGATTCTCTAAGTAGTTACTTCCAATACTTTCAGTACAGATGTGGCTTGGAGATGTTGTAGGTTTGGTTTCAGACCACCGCAAAGAAGCAAAAATTGCAATAAAGCAAGTCACGTGAATTTTTTTGGTTTCCCAGTGCATATAAAAGTTATGTTCACACTATATTGTCATCTATTAATGTTCCATAGAGTTATGTAAAAACTTGAGTTCTTGTGTGAACTACCAAAATGTGGCACAGAGACACGAAGTGAGCACATATTGCTAGACACAGGGTGCCGATAGACACGCAACGCAGGGTTACCACCAACCTTCCATCTGTGAAAAATGCAGCCGCTGCGAAGTGAAGTCTGTCTGTACTGACTTCCTAAGGCTGCCACAACAAATCACCACAAAATCACGTGGTTAACACAGTGGAAATGTTCTCTCTTCCAGTTTCGGAGACCAGAAATTCAAGCTCAACGTGCTGGCAGGACCCTACTCCCTCTTTCCTTGTCTCTCTGGGGACTTCTGGGGGCTCCAGGTGTTCTTTGTCCTGTGGTAGCATCACTCCAGTCTCCACCTCCATCTCCACACACCTGGCTTCTCCTTTTGTGTACCAATCTTCCCCTCCTTTCTCATCTCCAAATCTTCAACTTCATTACACCTACAGAGGCACTGTTTCAAAACAGGCCACACCATTGCCCGGTATTCGGGTGTGGACAAAGCTTTTAGAAGCTACAGAACACTGCACTGGACCACAAGGTTGGTGTGAACCACAAGGTCAGCGTTTAAAACTCACCAGTTGCTCCTCGGAAACCCTATATAGGGCCGCTACGAGTAGGAACGAACTCGATGACACTTAACAACAAAATCAGTCCATCACATGTTTCTTGTTCATTTTCAATTTCAAAGGTAATGATTTTCTCTTCTTTCTTCCTTCTCCATCTGTTACTCTCACCCATCAGGCCATGCTGAACTAGAATTAGGAAACTGGGAAGTTCAGTGATGTAGACATTGAGGCCACAGTTAGCAGAAGACGCCTCTAGAGGCTGGATTGGAGGCTCAGCCCAGAGAAACAAATGTCTGCACCCTCCCACCCCCTACCCCACAGGGTTTGTTAGCTCTTAAATTCCATAGTTGATGCTTGGAGTTGCTGAAAGCAATCACTGACTCTCATTGTCTGTGTGTTACACTCTACTTTTTATTTTTGAAATGTCATTTGTCTCATTCCCTCCCCTCCCCACTTTATGGTCATATTTGGCTGGGATAGGATGTTGGCAGTTGAACAAAAATCCTATATCCAATACTCATCTCAGTGGGCCAAACTGCAGGCAAGAAAAATGGGCTCTGTAGCTAAGATTCAAGGAGAAAGAAATCCATCTAAAACACACACATGTTTTCTCAAGTGTTTCTCAGAGCAAGGCTATGAAAGTTCATTTTTAATTAAACCTACCCTTAGTTTGTCCCAAGGGCTTTGCGCTGTGTTCACCGTTTAAATTATAGACTCCAATTAGCAGAATCCTTTCTGTTGGCCTTGGGCTTTATTTGCAGGTCTGGTCATTCTCTGATAGCTCCAATCTGTTTGCTTCTCCCTAGAAGCCTCCTTGCTTCCCCCCCACCCCCCCAACATGCCTTTGTTGTGGTGAGTGCTGCTGGGGGCAGAGCCTGCTCCATCTCCTACAGCAACCCCCACCCCACCCCCACCACTTGCCTATCACCACCCCAGTGACAATATCAGATTTTCTCTGCCTCTGTCTCTACCTGGCCACAGTAACACAATAAAGATACTGACCCGTGGTGCCCTGCTGCTTCCAGGGCTCCCAGAAGACATGGGGGAAACTGAGACCAGCAGCATCCTATCCACCTTTCCCTTCAGGTGTTTAGGACATGGGATTCAACTTTTAAGTTTCTATTACTACATATGTTAGTTATCTTTAAAGGAACCAGAAAGTGGAAGTTTTTTTTCATTTTATCACATGATCTACTTAAAACCCCAATCAAGCCAAACAAAACAAAATCCATCACTGTCTAGTTGATTCCTGACCCATAATGACCCTATGTACGGCTGCAACAGTACATTGATAGAGAACTGCCAGAGGTTCAAGTCAGATACAGATGAGGTCATAGAATGAGGGATATCGTTGTTAATGTCAGATGGATCCTAGCTGAAAGCAGAGAATACCAGAAAGATGTTTACCTGTGCTTTATTGACTTACTGATGAAGACCAAAGACCTTAGTCTTTGGTCTTGGCATGGGTTGTACCTCAATGTAAAGAAAACAAAAATCCCCATCACTGGATGAATAAATAACATCATGATAAATGGAGGAAAGACTGAAGTTGTCAAAAACTGCATTTTGCTTGGATCAACCATCAACACACATGGAAGGGGAAGTCAAGAAATCAAATGAGGTATTACACTAGGCAAATCTGATGCAAAAGACCTCTCTTTAAAGTGGAGAAGAGTAAAGATGAATTTGAAGACTAAAGTGCACCAGAATCAAGCCATGGTGTCTTTAATAGCTTCATATGCAAGTAAAAGTTAGACAATGAATAAGGAAACTGTAGAAGAATTGATGCATTTGAGTTATGGTGTTGGAGGAGAATGTTAAAATAAACATGGGCTGCCAAAAGAACTAACAGATCTGTGTTGGAAGAAGTACAGCTAGAGTGCTCCTTGGAAGCCAAGATGGCCAGACTTCACCTTTCATACTTTGGACATATTACCAAGAGGGATCATTCCCTGGAGATGGACATCATGCTTGGTAAAGTGGAAGGTCAGAGAAAAAGAGGAAGACTCTCAATGAGATGGATAGGTACAGTGGCAGCAGCAATGGGCTCAAGTGTGGCAATGATTGTGGTGTTGGTGCAGAACTGGGCAGGGTTTCGTTCTGTTGTGCAGAGTGTTGTTATGAGATGGTGCTGACTTGACGGCACCAAACAACAGTGACTCTAAAGAACAGGATAAAACGGTTCCACAGAATTCCTAAGGATGGTGTGGAGCTGTAAGATAAGCACTAGACTTCTAACTGCAAGGTTGGTGGTTCAATTCCACCAGCCGCTCCTCAGAAACCCGATACAGCATCACTATGAGTCAGAGTCAACATGGCGGCACTTAACAACCACAGTCTTTACTGAAGCTGATTATCACATCATTTTCCTGAGGACCGGCTGGTAAGAGTGTGTGGGTTTGAACTGCCCACTTTTCATTGAGCAGGCAAGTGCTTGATCACTGTGCCACCAGGCCCCTAAAATACTTTGGATCTCTGGGATATCTACAAAGGGCACCTTGCACCTTGCTTGTTTAATCTATCATTCCTTTATAGTACAAGAACTGCTTGCTTGAATGCAGATGGTCATTGGTTCTTAGAGGAATAGACGTCAGTCACTCTCTCTACCACTGGTATAGAACGAGACTGGGTGTGGCCCAGTCCAGTGGTCCAGCCAGTGTGGGACCTGTCTCCTGTCTCCAAGAGCACTCACCAAGGATGGAGAGCATTTTCACTGAACAAAAATGCGTTTGACTTTCTTAGAATACTTTATGATAGATGCTAAATAAGGTGTTTGATTTTTTTATGATTGTTGTTGTTGTTGTTAAATGCC
Organism: Chrysochloris asiatica; assembly: GCF_000296735.1. Taxonomy (NCBI): domain Eukaryota; kingdom Metazoa; phylum Chordata; class Mammalia; order Afrosoricida; family Chrysochloridae; genus Chrysochloris; species Chrysochloris asiatica. The sequence continues at coordinate 6,619,924 of NW_006408700.1, forward strand.
GTCGAGTCGGTTCCGACCCATAGCAACCCTGTATAGGATTTCCGAGGAGTGACGGGTGAGCTTGAACCACTGACCTTACAGTTCAAATGGCTTTGCAGTCTGACCCATTAACCCACAGTGTCACACCAGGACTCCCTTTATGATTATGTTAGAGGAAAAAATACCTGGAGACTGGAGGTAATCTTGGGCGATAAAGAAAATCTTAACATAGAACAGTCTTTAAAATATAAAAGAAAAGTGAGGTGAGTGGACCATGAAAAATGTGTGGTGAGGGGCTTTCAGAAGATGAGGAAGGAAGTCCCGGACAGTGGACGTGGGCTTTGGAGCAAGCCCATTCTAGTTACACTTGAAAATGTTAGAATCCTAAAATAAGAGGAATGAGTTAGTTCTGTTTGGATTTAAGAAGAAAACATTTTATGTCCAGAGTTAATTTGTTGGCTTGGATAAAACCTGGCAACCTAAAAGATGAGGAGGTGCTTCATTAACCACTTTTGGTTGAGCCGATTCTGACCCATGGTGACCCCATGTGTTTGCTCCATAGAGTTTTCAATAACTGATTGTTCCGAAGTTAATCTCTAGGTCTTTCTCCTGGGTGGACTTCTGGTTCCACTTTTTCTTGGTTAGCAGCTGAACACATTAGCCTTGTGCTGTACCCAGGGACTCCTTGGTCTCATTGGAGGTGGTTATGTGCTGTGGAGTCTGTTCTGACTCATAGCGACCCTGTATAGGGTTTCCGAGGCTGTAAAATCTTTACTGGAGCAGAAATCCTCATCTTTCTCTAGCACAACTGCTGGTAGTTTTAAACCGCTGACCATGAGGTTAGCAGTCTCATTAAGGATGTGAAAAGAGGGGAGTGGAGGCTGCTGGCTGGGTACCCTTCTGAGAGACAATGCTTGCTGAGCTCCCCATCATTCATGATGGGGAGAAAGTCACCTTGAGCGTTTCGCAGAACTCAGCACAGCCTGCTGTGAGGGCTACCACATCATGCAAACAGGGAGATGGTTGGAGTCCAGCTGGTGTTCTGGGTTAGGTTGTAGGTTGGCAGTCCAAACTTACCTGTCATTCCGCAGGAGAAAGATGAGGCTGTGGACTTCCTTAAAGAATTAGTCTCTGAAATTCTATACAGGGTCACTATGAGTGACTATTGTGACTCAGTGGCCGTAGATTTAGCCCCAGACTCAGCTGTGAGGGTTGCTGTTTGACATGTCACAGTTGCTTCAAGCCCCCGCAGCCCTCACAGTGCACACTCTGCCACGGTTCTGCTGGCATCTCAGGCTCTGATCTGTCTCTGCCTTTTCCCATTTCTGCTGGAATACAAGGTGACCCTGTGCCTAAGCCCATCAACATTGTGCCTGTTTCCACAAAGCCTGCATTGGGCTTTGGACTTAGTCAAATGACTCTCTCCCACTTCTCAAATCCCACAGTGGCCACTCAGCCTGTGCTTAGGGACGGCCAGCTCCAAGCTCTGTGTAGCCAGGCTGCCGGACAGCAGATTCCCTGCAGAGCTGAGAGTAGCCACACTGCCACACAGAACATTCTCCTGGAGATTGCAAGACCCTGCTTCCACTGTCTCCATGCCAACAGTGAGCTTATGTGAGCAGGCTCTGTGTGCATCTTCTTCCGCGCATCCCTGCCCAGGGCAAGGACAGTCCGAGTCAGTTGTGTATCGGTAATCTCCTTGTGTTGATTCATGGTGACCTCAAGCCTGGGCTTGGTTTTTGATCATTCAATGAAAGTTGAGCACCCTTTTTCAAAAAACATTAAAAAAATTGTATTAAAAATATAAACAACAGAAAGCCACCATTTCAGCTTTTGAATTACACTCATTTTGTGATACAAATACTACCAGCATCCATTTTCAAAATTTCCATCATCCATCACAGAAGCTCAGTGTCCTCTAAGTAATGTCTCCTCCTTCCATGTCTGGTTGTTGTTCTTAAGCGAAGTGCCATCGAGTCAGTTCCCACTCCTAGTGACACTGTATATGGTTTCTGAGGTTGTAAATTTTAGTGGGTGTAGAAAGTCTCATCATTCTCCCATGGACTGGCTGGTAGTTTTGAACTGCTGACCTTGCAGTTCGCAGCCCGATTCGTAACCACTATGCTACCAGAGCTCCTTGGACATAAAATTAGCCATCTCATTAGATCATCAGTAAATACAAGCATAAGTCAAAATGTATTACTACTAGGGTTCCAGTCCATACATTGTTGTTGTTAAGTGCCGTCGAGTCGATTCCAACCCATAGCGACCCTGTATAGCGTTTCCAAGGAGCAGCTGGAGTCCTGGTGTGGCGCTGTGGGTTAATATGCCAGACTGCAAAGCTGTTTGAACTGTAAGGTCGGCGGTTCAAGCTCACATGTCCATACATGCAGGGTGTTATTTCAAACAAAGTTATGTTTAACTGTGTCACTAGAGTCGATGGATGGTTGCAGACTGCAGACACGTTCTCTCAATAACATACTTGCCTTAGTCTCATTAGTTAACTGCCATAGAGTCAGCTCTGACCCATAAGGTTTCTGAGGAGCGGCTGGGGAGTTTGAACTGCTGATCTTGCGATTCAAACCAACTTTGCTGTCCAGTGCATTAATTAGCCCACAGGGCCATAGCAGGACTTCATTGGCCCAGTCAAAAAGTGGCCTCTGAGAGTATCTGCTGGGGAAGTGAAAATTAAGGCAAGAAGGTCAGCTCAGAAGGTTATGGCAAGTGCTTGCTGGGATATAAAGGGTTTCCTCTTGGTAGATATTCTCAAAGCACACAGGGTAATCATGAGGGCTTATTAAGAAGAAATTGAAAGAAAATGGAAAACTGTATCGGTGAGAAAAAGTCCCAGAGAGTTTCTCTGAGGAATATTTTCCTGCGTCTTGACAATGTACCCACTGATCCTTCCAGGATAGCAGAGGGCTGGTTCCAGGAGAATTCCACTGGGAAATCTTAGCCATCCACACGTCAGCCATGATTTTGCCCTTTCAGATTTCTTTTTGTTCCCCAAACTCCAAGAACATTGAAAAGGAATACAGTGTGAGTCCCTCAAGGATGCCAAAACTATTGCTTTGATGTGCTGTAAATAGAAGAGTCTAG
>NW_006408700.1:6623548-6636259 GCF_000296735.1 Chrysochloris asiatica
ACCCTATAGGCCTGCCTACCATGTGTCTGGGGTCCTGGTGTGATGATGTTAGGATAAGCACTGGACTTCTAACTGCAAAGTCGGCTGTTCAAACCCCCCAGCCGCTCCTCAGAAACTCTATACAGGGTCGCTATGAGTCCCAGCTGACATAACAACAACAATAACAACACTGTTTGGTTGAAAGTTGAGGCCTGGGACTGAGTTCAATACACAGTCTGAAGAGTGACTATAGGATTTTAACATTCATCGTTGCGCTATAGGATAAGCACTGAACTGATAGCCTCAAGGTTGGCAGTTCAAACCTACCAGTAGCTCCTCTGGAAAAAAAATGAGACTTTGTGTTCCTGTAAAGATTTATAGCCTCAAAAGCCCTAATTTGGGTCACTGTGAATCGGAATCAACTGGATGGCAGTGTGTTTGGTTTTTTGGGTTGGTGGCATAGAAAGGAGCCCTGGTGATGCAGTTGTTAAAGCAGTTCCAACCCATCAGCCCCTCCGAGGGAGAAAGAGGAGATAGCCTGTGTCTGTAAAGATGTATTGCCTTGGCAATCTTAGGCGGCAGGTCTCCTCTGCCGCACCAGGATGCTATGAGTTGGAATTGAATTGAAGGCAGTAGATTTGTCTAGGAGGTTTTGGGTCAGCTGGTAACCAGAAGGTTGGAGGTTGGAACCCACCAGCTTCTCTGAGGAAGAAAGATGAGGCAATTTGCTTCTGTAAAGATTTACAGCCTTGGAAATCCTATGGGGTAGCTCTACTGAGGGCAATGGGTTTGGGCTCTTTAGCTTGGTTATAGTTTAGACCCTTTTTCTCTCTTACAACCAGCACTCATTTGGTTGGTGGCACAAGTGCTGAAAGAGGGACTGTAGAACGAAAATCAGAAACAAAAGAGAAACACCCTGATACACCTTGCTACGAACTTCAGAGCAGAGAGAGCTCAGTGAAGAGAACATGCTGACATCATTTGAAAGGATTATCACCTGGCTGTAGGTTTACATGCTCTGAGAAGACATCCCTCTCACCCGCCCACTTGCACTGATTCTCATGAGCACATTTGTGTGGGGTTATCTAGACTATAAGGAACTCTGGTAACGTAGTGGTTACTAATTGGTCAGTGGTTCGAAACTACCAGCTGTTCCGTGGGAGAAAGATGAGGCTTTCTGCTCCCATAAAAATTTAAAGCCTCGGAAACCCCATGCAGGGTCACTATGAGTTGGTGTCAACTCCACGGCTCATAGTACCACCACCACCATCTAGACTATAAGGATGAATGAGCTGTGTAACTTGCTTAATTGTTCTGCTCAGACACTTGTGCAGACATTGCTGTGAGACATTGACATGTGATTAGCATTTCAATTGTGAGCCTAAGGGCAGTGTTTTCACAGCATAAGTATTTTGCTTCCTAACTCTGGTAGCGTGTAGTGGTTACGAATCAGGCTGCGAACCTTAAGGTCAGCAGCTCGAAACTACCAGCCACTCCACGGGAGAAAGATGAGGCTTTCTACTCCCGTAAGGATTTACACCCTCGGAAACCCTGTACAGGGTCGCTACGGGTCGGAACCGACTCGACAGCACTTAACAACAACAACAACTATAATCTAGCACTGCCTAAAAGCATCTTAGACACTCCCTTGCGCCCCAAACCTGTCCTTGCTTCTTAACTGTGTGTTTTGACTCATTTAGGTTGGACTGTGAGTAATTCCTGGCTCTGCTGGGCACCTGGTCCCTGTTCTGATCAGGAGTGACCATCTGGACAAACAGGATAATTAATCATGCCCTCCTTTGAGATGCTTATTGGGCACCAGGATCCCCTTGTGAGTCAGTGTGAATGTTATAGAATTGTAGCCCCTCTGCTGTTGTTGTTGTTAAATGTCTTTCAGTCGGTTCCAACCCATGGCCATCTTGTATAGGGTTTCCTAGGAGCTTGAACCACCAATCTTGTGGTTCAAGCCAACTTTGCAGTCCAGTGCATTAACCCACAGGGCCACACCAACACTCTCCCCTGCATGTGGTACCTAACTAATCTGATCTGTAACCAAGAGTCCGCTGAACAGAAATTAAACCAGCCAGCTTGCTGTGAGGCTGTCCATTAGTCCACTTCCTCATAAAAAAGAAGGCTTTTCTTGTTCTTGGTTTATCTGAAATAGTTATTATTGGACTCAATTGCTCCAGGACATCAGACCCCAGCTTTGGGGTAACAAAATGAGTCGGCTTTCAGTACAGTAGATCAGTGGGCCTCAGTCAACCAGTTGAAGTCTTATACCCTTCCAAAGAATTCAAAGGTTTCCCAAAGGAGGATTCTGCCTCCAGAGAATAAACAGATGTCCCATCAAACTTCCAAAAAGAATCACTGGTGTGCAGTGGTTAAACTCTTGGCTTCAAACTGAAAGGTTGACAATCCATCGGCCACTCCTCAGGAGAAAGATGTGGCAGTCAGTCTGCGTAAAGCTTCCAGCCTTGGAAATTCTGTGGGGTAATTTTACTGTGTCCTCCTACAGGGTTGTAATGAGTCGGGATGTGCTTGACAACAAAGGATTTTACCAAAATTCCTCTCTCTCTCCCACATCCTGATTTTAGGACACAAAACCAAAGGAGACCAGTTGCCATTGAGTTGATGCCAGCTCAAAGTAAGGCTATAAGACAGAAGAACTGCCCCATAGGGTTTCCAAGGCTGACTTCTGTAGGGAAACAGATGGCCAAGTCTTTTCACCATATAGCAGCTATAACAAACGTTTAGCAGTCCCGAGCATAGTCACGGCACCACGAGGGTTCCTTTTTGTACACAAGACTTCGGAAATGTTCGGCCTGTCCACACGATCTCACCATCCTGTTCCTCGAAATGAATCTCTCTCTTACAGGTTCTGTTTCTCTAGAGAACCCTGATGAAGTCAAAGGGCTTCAGGCTGAGTTCCTCACACGAACCCTATTGCCACACATTTTCAATGTATCCTCTCTGTTATCCTCATAAGAGTCCTGGTGTCTTTGGAAAAGGGGCTTGTCCCACCTTACAAATGAGGTGACTAAGACACATGGAGGGTAGAATGGAGACGTTCCTCCAGGGCTCATTCCGAGGCCCAGGAAGCAGACTGCTAGGTCTTTCTTCCCAGGTGCACATGGGTGGGTTTGAACAGAAAACCTTTTGGTTAGTAACTGACTGCTTAACCATTTGAACTGCTGAGGGACTCATAAGGTATTCATTACCTGTTGGGAATGATCTTTGGTCCGGCTGCTCTGGATGCTCCACAGCCTCCCATGACAGTGTCCATCTTGTCAACACCTTCTTTCTGAGATGGCCACGAGGCCTGCTGGTGGGGGCTGTGCATTACTAGGAAGGTTCTGAAACAGCTGGGTCCTGAGAGACTGTTGGGCACAGGCATACCCAGGACAAGAAACAGGACCCAGGGTGGAGAGCTGGAAGTCCAGAAATGAGAGGCCCTGGGGTATCCAGCTACCACAATGCCAACAGAATAAACCCGATACTACTCGAGTCCTGGAATCCTGGAGTGGTACTGTCGGATCAGCACCGGACTGACAAACATAATGTTAGCAGTTCAAAACCAACAGCTGCTCCTCAGAAACCCTCTACAGTGTCACTATGAGTCAGAAGGAGTCACTACGAGATGGCACTTAACAATAACAACAACAGGAAATGAAAGGAACCCTGATAGTGTACTTAGCTCGGCTGCTAACTACAAGGTCAGCAGTTTGAATCTACCCGCCACTCCAGAGGAGACAGATGAGATTTTCTGCTGCCATGAAGATTTACAGTCTCAGAAACTCTATACAGGCACACAACCACCACCACCACCACAGGAAATGAGACTTCAAGGAGAGAGGCAATTAGACAAGGGGATAGATGGTGGTAGACTTGCTGATGAAGAAGGGAGCTCTAGGCAAGAGAATGGCACCAGGCAAGCCCCCCAGTGAGGAAGGTGAGCCTTGGCCATCAAGGCCTGGGGCTGCACTGAGAGGTGGGTGGGGGCTGCAGAGAGAGGTAGGAGGGGTTGCAGAGAGGGGAGCTGCAGTAAGAATGCCCCTTCCCTTGCAGAGTGGCTGGGGCTTACTAAATCACATGACCTCTTTTTTTTTTTTTTCCTGTTGGAAGACTGAGGAAGCTGACTGTCTGGGTGGTTGTGAGACTGGCATGGGACGTGGGGAGAGCCAGATGAGAAGACTGGGAATTGACAGTCACTGGCCGGCTTACCCTTTGCACAAGTCTCCTTTGGACTGCAGGCAAAGACCTCAGCATGCAGTAAATGAGTCTCCAGTGGCCTCAAAGAGTTATGATGCCTCCTCCAGGAGCCCAACACTAGGGAGCAATTTCCACCCTGGGAGCAGCTAGACGCATAAATGATGTCTAAGAAGAGTCCCTGGGGAGTGATCATGGGAGCCTGATATGGAGGCTGTTTTCAAGGCAGGGTTCATGGAAATCCAAGTTTAAAAATGTTGGATTCATTTTGGAGCTATGTGTTTCCCTGTGACAAGGACAAGGACAAGGAAACGTGGTGGTGTTGCAGCTAAGCTGTTCACTGAAAGGCTGTTTTAAACCCACCCTAGTGATCTCTTTCTGAAATGATTACAGCCTAGAAAATCCTGTGGGGGTAGCTCTACTGGGTCACATGGGTTGCTATGAGTCAGAATAGACTCTCTAGCACCCAACAACAACAGAATACTAGGGACAGAGCAGATGCTGACAAAAACCTTTCATCCGTCAAGTGACCTGCTCTGTAGGGAAATGTAGACCTCAAAGAGATTAAATGATTATTGCAAAGTTAAAAATAAATCTCTTCTAGCTCAAGTATTTTCCTGAGCTCAGCAGAGGAAGGCAGGTTGATTTGTTTCCCAGCATTATGGTGGGCAGAAATGATGGCTAGATTTTGCTTTTGCTACCAGAATGCTGTAGATCTAACCCATTCTTAGATAATACCAGTGATTCATGTGATCTTAGCTGATGGGGATTGTGATTGGCAGGCTGTGGGGCTGTAAAAATTATTTTTATTTAATTTTAGGGCATTATTGGGTGAGAATTTTGGACTTTGCTGTTGTCATACTCATATGAATATCCAATGTGGCATTGTCTGGGATAGAATGCTACTGAATGAAGGCACAAGTATTGTCTAGCCTGACAACAAAGCTGTTTTCCCGGTTTCATTTGATTGTCTGACATATTCCCCTCCCGTTCTCCTACGTTTCTGGGTCTTCTCCCCGACCTGCACTGATACTGATTGTCCCCTCTTCTTTGTACTCATATTTCTCTTGCTTTCATTTCTATGACGGAAAGAAAGCAGCGACGGGGAAACCATCGTTAACACGCAGGTGAATCACAGCAGAGGCGAGTGGCGACCCTGTGTTACTGTGTAGTCTCATGCTTCCCAGGGACAGTAAAATGACTTAAGCAGATGTCTAACATTTACAAACCAGACAGGCCCTTCATGAATAGGGACCCAGGGCTGTAGGAACTCAGAGAAAGCAGAGATCATGGAGCAGTCAGGTTTTGATGAGCACAAGAGAGCACTCAGGATTCAAGGAATCGGATGAGCAAAGACAGTGAGCTAAGAAATCAGGAGAAAACCAACCTGGTTGGAATGCAAGGTGGTAAGGACCAGGTGACTGACTGGCCAGAAAAAGAAACAAGAGATGCCTAAAAACAATTTAACCAAAACAAATCCTCACGGCCATCGAGTTGATTTCAAAGCATAGCAACCCTTTATAGGGGCTGTGGTCAGTGGGCAGCATCTCCCCAGCTCCCTCTACAGGGACACATAGAAAGGGAGCATATGACCAATCTTCTCTTCTGCCAACAGAAAACAACAGGCCAGCCTGGCTGCTTAACCCGCTGCTGCCCTCAGGCTGGAAAAATGAGTGCCTGCCAGTAAATATTCCTCAGAGAGCTCCCAGGCTTGACCCTGTCATGGGTGAGGTGCAGGGCTGATGTGGCCTGTCTTTAGCTAAGCCTCTCAACTTCATAGCAGCTAAGGTGAGATGGGTTCCAGAACCACACAAGGGAGCTTCAAAAGTCAAATAGGTCTTTAAATAATCCTCTCAGAGGAAGCCCTTTCATTGTCACTCTCCTCCAACTGCACAATTGTTGTTGGGTGTTGGGTGCTGCAAAGCTGACTCTGACTCATTGTGAGCTCCCTGTGACAGAGTAGAATGGCCTTCATAGGATGTGGTGTGCTGTCGAGTCAGTTCCAACTCACAGTGACCTTGTATAGGGTTCCGAAACTGTCAATCTAATGGGTGCAGAAAGCCTCATCTTTCATCTGCAGAGCGACTGGTAGATTTGAACTGTTGACCTTCTGGTTAGCAGCCCAAAGTGTAATCACTCTTGTTACAAAGGCTCCTTCTCTATGTAAATCTTTTCAGAAGCAGCTGCCAGATCTCTCACCCTGGAAGCGAGGAGCAGCTGGTGGATTTGAACTGCTGACCTTTTGGTTAGCAGTTGAGTGCTTAACCACTGCACTACCAGGGCTCTTTTCAAGTTGTGTAGTAAATGGTCTGAAAGCACTGCCTCCCCCTGAGATCTTCTGGTGAGAATGACCTGAGAAAAATGCTCACAGCTGAGGGCAGCGGAAACAATCCCCTCAGCACTTTCTCTCAGACCCCTCACCCCAATCCTCTCCTTTTATTGCTGCGGAGTAGGAAGCATTGGGAAGCACTGCCAAGGCGGGAGAAGTTACTCAGAAAGCAAGCCAGAAGTGAAGTGGGGCTCTGGTTGTTAGAAATGAATCCCGATGTCACATAAAAGACACTCGGTGAGACTAAATTACCCTGGCAAAGCAAAATTTACTCTTGCAAGAGGGTGTGTGAGCATAGCCCTACATACAGGAACAGGCCAGCGAGCACACCAAGTGGGCAGTCCACTCAGGTTTTTAATCCCTGACGCGAGTCTCAAGGCTGCGTCTTACCCCATTGGCTAGGGTTTTGACTGCACAATCTTTTCCCTTACCCAGTTGGCTAGTTCACATTTTTAAGGTGAGCATTCCTACTTTGTTGTTGTTGTTAAATGCTGTCTAGTCGGTTCCGACCCATAACGAACCTGAACAGGGTTTCTGAGGCTGTAAATCTTTACGGGAGCAGGAAGCCTCATCTTTCTCCCGCGGAGCAGCTGGTAGTTTCGAACTGCTGACCATGCAGTTCGCAGCCCGATTCATAACCACTACGCTACCAGAGCTCCTTTCTACTTTAAGAAAACAAAAAGAGAGCAATCATAAATTCTTTACTCACTTTAGGAAGTAACCAAAGAAAAAGAGAGAGATCTTAAAGTCTTTACTTCAGGAAAGAAGAAAAAGGTTACCTGAATACAATAAACAGGATTATAATAAATAAATATATATATATATTTTTTACCCCACAATTCCCCCCCCCTTTTTTTAAGGAAGTAAAAGAAAAAAAAGTCACCTGAATACAATAAACTGGATTATAATTTTTTTTTCTTTTTAGACTTCTTCATTCTTTTCTTCAAATTTTGCAAGGAGATGTTGACTTTGGTGTTTCTAGATGAAAAAAGTTATTTTGGCATAGGGGTTGGGGTTGTTTGGATAGGGCTGTTTCTATGAGTTTTAGAACTAATTCTTTTATACAAGGTATAATACAGCATCTCATTAGTGTTAATACGCCAAATACGATAATTAGAGAGGTGAGGACCGAAGTCATAAGCCCTTTTCATTCCGAATCATTGTTCCATGATATTAGAAAAGGGGTCATCTATGCCTGAATTTTCAGCGAGTTCAATAGCTAAGGTGGTCAGCCCTTGTAATGTTTCGGTAATGGTACCATCAAGAGCTGTGTTATTGGGAATGAAGGTACAACATTGGACTTCGATCATAACACAGACTTCTCCTTTTTCTGCTAATATCATATCTAGGGCTAACTTGTTTTCCCAGGCCATTTTGCTAGTAGGTGGTAATTGTTCTGCTGTTCCTTTTCTAGCACCCCTGGTGTAATTTACAAATCTTTGCTGATTATAATAGATGTAGTTAATCCAGTCCACATTTTTGTAAATGGTTGACCACCAGAATAATACAGATTTAAACTTTACAGCTATTTATTTGGTTTCTTGTTTTGAATTTGTTTGATACCCCTCAGGGAACTCCAATACTGTCTATGTAAACATGGGACTTCAAAGAGCCATGGGGAGTAACTACACTTCTCCTGGCTTTATGCCTGTTTCCGGTAGTTGTTGGTTGATGGAATGCCAGGGTGAGAGGGATGGCCAACTCCACCAAAGCGCAGGTGCCACTCCAATTTGCCGGTAAAGCCCCGAATAATTGTTTCCCATAATACCACCAAACATCTACTTGTGGAATAACTAGGGCTGACTGATTTTGGAGCTCTTTAAAGAGTTTGCACTCGCTGTATCCCATCAGGTTTCTGATGAACATCAAATTCCCCCCATGTCTGGAGGGACACGAAGGGAAATTGACATTTGAGGCTGGAGGCTGACCCATAAAACCCCTGACATTAAGGAACAGTTGTGACAATGAGTTACCGGGTTCGTTGCCCCAGGATATAGGGTCCTGGCAGAGAGCCCATTCTTAGAGGAAGAGAACCCATACCTTTATAAGCTTCAGTGCACCTCCATTTTATGAGGTTTGAGAAGCGGCAGCTGGGTGGGACTAGTTCTTTAGACTCCTGAGAGTGAGAGGGACCAGAGAAAAACGTGACAATCTGGCAGAGGTGTGGCAAAGCAGCCTCTGAGATTCTTTCCGGGGTCACTTTCAGAGGTTCCCTAGGTGAGGAATGTGTTTCCCACTGGTAACTACATTTCCCTTGGGGAGAGTCCCTTTTTACCGGTTCGTTTATTTGAGTAGTTGATCCACTCCTCCTAGGTTGGCTGTCTCAGTGGTCAACTGCACCTCGGAAGGGCCCTCACAGTTCAGCTGGAGTCTGTTCTCTTTCCAGGTCTTAATCAGCATCAAGTCTCATGGTCAGAAGTGATGAAAAGGGAATTTGAAGGGATGGGTTTGGACCAAGAGTTCTTTTAACATCTACAGCATAATATAGTTTTTCTTCTCTTAAAAAAACGCAATGCATACATACAGGGTGGCCCACATTTTAACAACAACAAAAAAATGTTTTTGATTTAGAAAGAGTATTGGTATACCAAATATCTTTTAAAATAGTATTATGTTCTCAGAAGATTTGAAACATTAATACAAAAATAAAATACATATAAACAAAGTCTTGAGTAATGTATATTTGGTGCTATCACACCAACCAAACAAATCCTTGTTGTTGTTGTTGTTGTCAGGTGCCATCGAGTCGGAACCGACTGTCCTTTAAATGGATTAATTTATACAATTTTACTGTAGAAAGACTATTAAAGATATAAATACAGAACAAAACAACTTCTCAGTGCCTAGTTCACATTGAGGTTTCACCTTGTAGGGTAAACTCAGAATTTTGCCTTGTAAGCTCAGCCTATGTCTACATTTATCTTAAGAATTCTATTTGAAAAACTACCATATTGACTGTAGATTGTTTCTCCCTTCTATGGGGATAAGGTATTGTGTTCTACGGACCACCTCCCTCCCCCCACCCCCGCTCTTTTTTTTTTTTTTTTTTTTCCATTTTGAGCATTCCCTCTTAAAATGCCCTACTTTTCCACATTTAAATTATCTGGTTTCTTCTCTGGCCATTTTTGGGTTCCCCTCCCCTCCTGTTTTGTCCTGACTGTGGGGGTTGGGATCCCGAGGGGCATTGGTTAATTATCCTTCCCTGAGTTGCCTGCCTGAAAGTCGTGGTATGTTCTGACTCATAGTGACCCCATACATGGTTTCTAAGGCTGTAAACCATTACAAGAGCAAAAAGCCTCATCTTTTCCCCGTGGAACTGCTGGTAGTTTTGAACTGCTGACCTTGAGGTTTGTAGCCTGATTTGTAACCATTATGCTATTAGAGCTCCTTGCCCTAAGGTTGACAACATAGTTTCCACTTTCTGTATCTGTTTTTCTTTATCTCATTTTACATATACCTTTCAGTTTCCTTTAACAGTTCTCCTATAGACCTGTCTTTCCAGTTTTCTATTTTTGTGTGTGGCCTTTTACAGAAATCAGGCCAAGTGTTAGTGACAAAATGGAGCTTTAATACCCAAAGGATTTTTTGGGTCTAACCTGGTGTATTTTCTCATTTGCCCCCACTCCTTTTTTTGGTCTCCTGAACCAGTTAGGGGTACACTGATCAGTCCCAATTTCTCCTCTTCCTAAGGGACTTTTCCTAGAGGAGAGCTCAGGGTTGTGAGTCTGGGGTGTAGGAGGAAGGGCAGAATTGTAAGGTGGGGGGTAGAGAGAAAAGGGGGTCCCAAGAGGAAGAAAGTTTTTCTTTCTTCGCCTTGTTATCCCTTGTCTTAAGTGAAAATAAAACAACTGGACCCTTTCTCCAGCATAGGACATAATCTATTTCCTCCTGAGGGATAGGACTTTTGTTATTGACATATTCAATTAAAGATTGACAGACCCAGTCCTCCTCTGCATCAAATTTAGGCCGTAAGACAGGTTAAAAATTGGTTCCTGTGTCCAAAACAAACAGCAGTATCTTATCATTTGTTCTTTCTATTTCCCTTTGGTTTGTGTACTGTTATTCTAATACTTTAGCATTAACCCTAATAGGCTGTTACGGGGAATTTTGTCCTTGGTTTCATTTTCTCTAGAAATTCTTTTACTGGTATTATTTCCCACCCCAGCTACCTGGCTGTGTCTTCTTACAAACAGGCTCAAACTCCCTTCTAAACTTGGAGGTTTCTTGCTCTCTTTTATTTTTGCTTCGTCCATCTCTGGTTGCTTCCCTCACAGGAACGTTGGACCCCTTTTAGCAATTGGCGTGTTGGTATAAACCGCCGACTCGGATCGAGTTCTTGACTTGATACCGCCCTAAGCCATATGACATGATCACGGAACCACGGATCAGGACACCACACTCACTTGGAGCCCAGGGCACGTCTCATTCATACACACACAACCTCTGGGATGTCCCAACCACCAAGAAAACATTGGCCACCCCTGCAGTTTTGCTTACCTTGGCCTGTGCACAGAGTTACCTGGTTGTCACATGGTGATGCTCCAGTAGGCTTTTTCCCACTTTGCCAAGAGTCTGGATTTATTCGCTTCCTTGGGAGACTTCAGCAGATCTCATCCGGGCTGCTGTAACTGGACAGCAGGACGCGTCTCCCTCAGAGGAGAGGGCTAAAGCTGCTTCCCAAAGGGAATGGGAAATCCCGGACGGGCCCCCAAATTGTTAGAAATGAATTCCGATGTCACATAAAAGACACTCAGTGAGAATAAATTGCCTTGGCAAAATTTACTCCTGCAAGAGGGTGTGTGCGCATAGCCCTACATACAGGAACAGGCCAGTGAGCACACCGAGTGGGCAGTCCACTCGGGTTTTTAATCCCTGATGCGAGTCTCAAGGCTGTGTCTCACCCCATTGACTAGGGTTTTGACCGCACAATCTTACCCGGTTAACTGGTTCAAATTTTTAAGGCTCACATTTCTACTTTAGGAAAAGAAAAAGAGAGCCATCATAAATTCTTCACTCACTTCAGGAAGTAACCAAAGAAAAAGAGAGAGATCATAAAGTCTTTACTTCAGGAAATAAAAAAAAAAAAAGGAAAAGGTTACCCAAATACAATAAATAGGATTAATATATATATATTATAACCCCCCCCCCCCCATGGTTGAGGGCTTTCTGCACTAAATTTAGTGTCTGGAGCATGTAGCACTTCCCAGGCAGCCAGAGCAGCATGAAAACCTTCCATCCATACCCACGTGCCCATCAGTCCCTCTTGTATTGGTTGCTTGATTTTATGCGCAGATAAAAAATAAGTACAGATGACAACCTTTCTTCTTTGTCCCATGACAAACAAGTAAATGAAAAGCGCTCCTCCACCACCCAGATCACCCAGTGTAAGAGAATGCTAGCAAGTCTGCAGGTGGTAGAATCACTGGAGAGCTTGACAGGCTTTTTCACGTCGCCACATGCATAGAAAAGAGTTTTGAGAAGGCGCACTTAGGAGAATGATCAAGGGGGCTTGCCAAGTGCTGTATCCCAGCCACTCTGACCACCCTGTGACTCACAAGGACAACACAGGCGAGGAGCAGCTAAATTATGCAGTGACGCTGGGTTTTCTAAGAAGAGAGGAGTAGGTGTTCTAATTCCAGCACCTTAGAATCATGGGATTAATGTTCTTGTGATGGATGCCCCCCTTTTTTGTGGCCTTTTGCCCTTCTTTGATTAAATGATTGATTAATTGATTGATGTGTTCATGAATCTCCATCTGTCCTCAGGGATCTCAGCTTCAGCTCTAGGAAAGTGACCAGTTAATTCCACCAGGCAGTGTGAAAGGTATGAAGCCAGACGTCTGGTATGTTTATTGAAATATGTTTCTAAAATGTATTCCGTGCATTGGTTCATGTTTAGCTACTAACCACTTGTCTGTCAGTTTGTTGTACTGTGGTGGTTTGTGTGTTATTGTGATTCTGGAAGCTATGCCACCAATATGTTAAATACCAGCCGGATCACTCATGGTGAATAGGTTTCAACTGAGCTTCCAGATGAAGACAGACAAGGAAGAAGGAAAGATGAACTACTTCTGAATATTTAGTCACTGAAAACCTTATGGATAGCATTGGAACACTGTCAGATAACACCAGAATATTGAATATTGAAACAAGGAATAACGCTTTTGGGACCATTTTTTTTCCAATTTAAAATTATAT
>NW_006408700.1:6636582-6649246 GCF_000296735.1 Chrysochloris asiatica
GAACATAGAATGTATGAAGTTTGAATCTAGGAACATTGGAAGTTGTCAACATGAAATAGAACACATAAATATCAGTATCTTAGCTGAAATGGACTGGTATTGGCCATTTTGAATCTGAAAATCATGTGATTTATTACACTGGGAATGACAAATTAAAGAGAAATGATGTCACATTCATCATCAAAAAGAACTTATCAGGATCAGTCATGAAGTACAATGCTGTGTGTGATAAGATAATATCCATCTGCCTATAAGGAAGACCAGTTAATAAGACTATTATTCAAATTAGCACACCACCCACCACTAAAGTCAGTGGTGATGAAATTGAAGAATCCTACCAATTTCTTCAGTCTGAAATGGATCAGACATGTAATTAAGATGTATTGATAATTACTGGCAATTGGAATGCAAAGGTTGGAAGCAAAGAGGCAGGATCAGTAGTTGTAAAATATGGCCTTGGTGATAGAAACGATGCTGGAGGTCACATGATAGAATTGTGCAAAACCAATGACTTCTTCATTGCAAATACCTATTTTAAACAACATAAAAGACAACTATACACATGGACCTCACCAGATAGAACACACAGAAATCAAATGGAAGGTCCATGTAAATGGACACAAGCTTTGCATGTTTAGCCAGTTTGATATAAGAAACAGATTTCCTACGCTGTCTTCCCAGCTGGGGGCAGTGAAGCTCTTGTTTAACCTTGGCAAGTCACCAGCCTTTTGGGCCCCTGTCTCCATCTGTAATGAGCTGTCCCCTCAGATTAGTTCTGGGGCTCAGTATGGAGTCTGGAGTCACATGTTCCAGTTTTCTCTCTGCCTTTCCTTGCCTTCTCCTTTTCATGGCATACCTGTTCCTCATTCTGCAGCACCTCACAAATGGCAGGGCCTGGGGCTGCTGATATTAATTTCAAAACTCCTGCGTCAACATGCAAGACAAACTCGATTACAAAAGCAAAGGCTGTTTTCATTACGGGCACGCCAGCACTGTACTGTGTATGTCCTGTGCTGTTTTCAGGTTACGCTAATCAAATGCATTGTAAATGCCTATTCGGGCAGCTGGGAGCTTATAGCTGGTGTCTGGTGAGATGCCTGTCATAACTGAGAGTAGAAGCTTCTCTGGATGAGGAGGAGTTCAGGATCACCTCAGTGTTTTCCTGAGTTTCCCCTTCAATCACCTGCTGAAGGGAAGGGTTGTTGTTGTTGTTGCTAAGTGCCATCGAGTCGATTGCAACCCATAGCGACTCTGTATAGGGTTTCCAAGAAGCAACTGGTGAACTTGAACCACCGACCTTGCAGTTCAGACGACTTTGCAGTCTGACACATTAGACCGTCACAGCACCACATGAAGGGAAGGGTGAGCTACTGCAGATGGCCCCAGGAAAATGAGAGACTCCTAGAAACGTGGGTTCTGCACTAAGCCTTGATACCATGCTGAGAAAGCAGAAGGAATTGCCCAGGAAGGTGGGAGGACATTGCTTATTACAGGTAGTTGCTAATGACTTGAGAAGATGCACTGTTGGTTTAGAACCATCCTTCCACACAGGAGTGGGCAGACTATTCCCAACTGTTAAACCCAGCCCATCAGCAGCTTTTGTAGAGTTAAGAATATGTTTTCATTTTTAAATGGTTGGGGGCGAAAATTCAGAGAAGACTATTTTCTGATGTGTGAAAATGATCTGCAATTCAAATTTCATTGTCTATAAAATAAATTTCACAAAACCATACCCATTTCTCTACAGTTGTCTGCAGCTGTTTTCAAGGGGTCCTGGTGGTGCAGAGGTCCAGCACTCAGCTGCTAGCTGCAAGGTCAGCAGTTTGAACCCACCAGCTACTCAGCCAGAGAAAGCTGTGGCAGTCTGTTGTGGGCAAGATGACAGCCTTGGAAACCCTCAGGGCATTCCTTCTCTGTCCATAGGGTCACCATGATGTAGCACCCACTCAAAGGCAATGGGTTTCATTTTGGATGGCTGCTTTTAGCCACCAACATAGAATAGTGACAGCTGAACCCAAACTTTTCTCTGCTGCTTATTGCTAAGTGCCATCGAGTTGCCTTTTACTCATAGTGACCCTGTACAAGGTTTCCGAGGAGCGACTGGTGAGTTTCAACCGCTGATCTTGTGGTCAAACTGACCTTGGGGTCCAGTACTTATCCTAAAGCACCACACCAGAATGAGACTGTTTGGTGCACTATAAATGTTGTATTTAGAGTGCTGTTGGTGTGTGGTGGTCTTTTATTATCAGCTATTACAAAGGCTTCAAAGTACAGAAAACAAGAGAGTAGGAATACTGAGTCTAAAGCATTGGCTTCCAAATCAGTCATCACTGAGGACGCTTTTGTTAACAATTGTACATCATGGTATTCCGTGACGTTCTTCAGTTGCTTTAATTTTTAACTCATGCTTACACTAAAATTGACACGGGTGGAATTAAATGATAGAACAGCAACAGTTGTTTCAAAATAACCTAATTTGTTGATTATTTTTACAAAATAATGTAATAGGAGTTGGTTCTAACTCATAGTGACCTATATAGGATTTTCAAGATTTTTAAAAGTTTTTGCAGGAGCAGAAAGCCTCATCATTCTTTCAATGAGCGGCTGGCAGGCTGGAACTGCAGACCTTGCAGTTTGCAGTCCAGTGTTTATTGTATGGAGTCACCACACTCACAAATACCCTAATACTTACTGTAAAATGTGTATTTGGTGTTTGTGACTCAGTCTCCTCCCCTAGCTATTGTTCAGGGAATTCACTTGTTCCTAGAAAATTTGTTTTCTCTTTTGTTATATAAATATTTATGTCAGTGGCACAATGGTTAAGCGCTCTGCTGCTAGCTGAAAGGTGGACAGTTCAAATCCACTAGCCACTCCACAGGAGAGAGATGTGGCAGTCTGCTTTTATAAAGATGTCAAACCTGGAAAACTTATGGGGCCATTCTAGTCTGTCCTATAGAGTCACTACGAGTCAGAACGAACTCAGTACCAATCAGTTTGGGCTTGGGCTGTTTGTTTTTTGTTACATTAATGAAATTTTTCCATGATCTTTTTGAACCCTCTCCATAACCAGTTGCTATCAGTCGATGGTTAGAAGCTACCACTTGCTTCTGAATTAAAGCTAACCTATGCATGTCTGAGTAGAACTAGGCTCCGTAATGTTTTCAATGGTAGGCTTTTTGGCAGTAGGTCACAAGGCCTTTCTTCTGAGGTGTCTCTGAGTGGGTTTAAACCTTCAATATTTCTGTTAGGCGCACAGCTCGTTGTCCATTTGCACTTTCCAGTACTGGTCAGCTATTTAGTGGGATGCCTCTCTACTGAAATTTGTTTAATGTTTTTCTCATGATTACGCTGTAACAACGACAACAACAACTTGGGTCATTGTGATGATGAACACTAAAGTAAAGTGTCATTTTCTTGGCATTGTACCAATTGTCCATGACTGTTGATGCTGGCCTTGGCAACCTGGCCGAGGGTGTGTTTTTCAGATTCTCCATTGTGTTTGTTTTTAGTCCCTGGTGTACCCTTTTGACCACAGACCTCAAGTCATGTTCTCCTGTTGGCTTTCTCAGCAACAAAGCTGACATTTTTGCCTCCGTTTGTCAGGCTGTGTCTTACTTCTCCAATATTTCCACACTTGGAAAGGAAAGAAATATATGGTTGTTATGTACATACCCCTGAAACACCAAAACGATTCATCTGGCAAAATACCACACATCCTTCCAGCCTCACCCAAGCCTCTCCTCCTCCTCCTTGAAGCCTTTCTTGATCTCCCCAGGCAGAGTCAATGAGGTCTGTCTGGAACTTTCCATTCCGTGGTCTTTTTCCCACCAAACTGTCAGCCCCTCAAGGACTCATGTTCCTGCCACCTGGTTCAGATTTGAAATGTAGAAGATTCTTAGTAAATATTTGCAAAATAAAGAAGCATGGCGGAATCTTCCATCAGCGAAGGTTACCTAACTTCTCCAGGGGGGAGACTACTGGCATACCTCTTGTTGATGGCTTGAGGAAATGACCTCCAAAGACCAGTTCCATTCTCCCTACTGGTCCCCAGGAAGGTGACAGGCTGTCTTGCTGTTGCAACTGGAATGGCACTTGATTCCGGAACCCATGTTCAGTCAGCACTAAGGGCTCAATCAATGTCGTATTTGAAGGAGCTGCAGGAGGAAGGCAGGACTAGTAAGGTCAAGTCAATGGTTTACCTTGCATTGTGTTTTCTGTTGGTTAATCTTAGAACAAAAAAAAATTTTTTTTCCAAAGAGAAATATGTCCTTAGAAAAGGGTAGGTAGTAATCATCATGATGATCACAATTGTTGAGCAAACATGATTCAGTCCAGTGTTGCGTGTTTCACATACATGGAATTCAATTCTTACAGTTGTTATTGTTAAGTGCCGTCGAGTCGGTTCTGACCCATAGCGACCCTGTATAGGGTTTCCAAGGAGCAACTGGTGAGTTTGAATCACTGACTTCGCAGTTCAAACGGATTTGTAGTCTGGCCCATTAACCCACAGTGCCACACCAGGACTCAATTCTTACAGTGAAGCAAGGTAAATACATTATTGACTTGACCTTACCTAAAGAACACATGACTAGAGGCTTAGAAAGGGAAAGCAGCTTGCTCAAGGTCACATAGCTACTAAACATCTGAACCTGATGTTGTTAGGTACCATCAAGTCAGTTTCAGACTAATGTTGACCCCATAGACAGCAGATGTAATGCTGCCCAATCAAACACCTTCCTCACAGTTGCTGCTGTTTGAGCTCCTTCTTGCAGTCACTGTGACAGTCCATCACGCTGGGGGTCTTCCTCTTTTTTGCTGACCCTCTGTGTTAGCAAGCATGATGCTCTTTTTGAGAGACTGGTCCCTCCTGATAACATGTCCGAAGTACAAACACAAAATCTCACCATCCTTGTTTTCTAAGGAGTATCCATACTGTACTTCTTCTAACACAGACTGGTTCACTCTTCTGGCCATCCATGGTACTTTCCATATTCTTCACCAACATCATAATTCAAATGCATCGATTCTTCTCAGGTCTTCCTTATTCAATGTGTACCTTTCACATTCATATGTTTGTTGTTGTTGTTGTTTTTGTTGTTGTTGTTGTTAGGTGCCATCGAGTTGTCACTGACTCATAGCGACCTTATGCACAGCAGAACGAAACACTGCCCGATCCTGGGCCAACCTCACTACTGTTGCCACACTTGAGTCCATCGATGCTGACACCTGGCCAATCCATCTCACTGGGGGTCTTCCTCTTTTTCTCTGACCCTCCATCTTACCAAGAATGATATCCTTCTCTAGCGATTGTTCCCTCCTGACAATATGTCCAAAGTATGAGAGACGAAGTTTAGCCATCCTGGCCTCAAAGGGGCACTCTGGCTGCACTTCTTCCAAAACAGATCTATTGGTTCTTTTGGCAGTCCATGGCACTTTCAATATTCTCCTCCACAACTCAAAGGCATCAATTCTTCTACGATCTTCCGTATTCACTGTCCAGCTATCGCATGCATATAAGGTTATTGAAAATACCATGGCTTGGGTCAGGCGCACCTTAGTCCTCAAGCTGACATCTTGGCTCTTCAACACCTTAAAAAGTTCCTGTGCAGCAGATTTGCCTAATGCAATACGTCGTCTGATCTCCTCGACTGCTGCTTCCATGAGTGTTGATAGTTGATAATTGGGACTCCTAGAGACCTTATGTACAATAGAACCAAACACTGCCTGGTCTTGTGTCCTCCTCACAATTATTGTGTGTGAATCCATTGCTGCTGCCACTAAGTCAATCCATCTTGTTGAAGGGTTTTTGCTTTTTCGCTGACCCTCCACATTCCCAAGCATGATGTCCTTCTCCAGGGACATGGTACCTTCATATGAGGCAGTAGAAACTACCATGGCTTGGGTTAGGTGCTCCTCAAAGTGACATCTTCACTCTGTAACACTTTTAAGAGATTTTTGTTTGTTTGTCTTTCATTCAGAAGCAGAAGATTTGTCCAGTGAATTATGTCATTTGATTTCTTGACGACTGCTTCCACGAGAGTTATATGGATTCCCTGGGTCCATATAAAACGAAATCCTTGTTGACTTAAGTCTTTTCTCTGTTTATCACAATGGTGTCTGTTGATCAAGTTGTGAGGATTTTTGTTTTCTTTACACTGAGGCGTAATCCATACTGAAGGCTGTAGTCTTCAATCTTCATCATTAAGTTCTTCAAGCCCCATTTACTTTCAGCAAGCCTGTTGTTGCTATGTGCCACCAAGTTGGCTCTGACTCATAGTGACCCTGTATAGGGTTCTGAGGCTCTAAATCTTTACTGGAGCAGAAAGATGCGTCTTTTTCCTGAGGATCGACTAGTGGATTCAAACTGCTGACCTTGTGGTTAGCAGTCTGATACACAATCCACTATGCCATCAAGATCCCCTAAGCAAGATCATGTTGTTTGGCTGGTTGGTTATAGGCCATGGAGTCAGTTCCAACTCATAGAGACCCTGTAGAAGGTTTCCAAGGCTGTCAATCTTTCCAGGAGTAGAAGGCCTCATTTTTTCTCCCACAGAACAGCTGGTAGCTTCGAACTGCTGACCTTGAAGTTAGCAGCCTGACCCATAACCACTATGCTACCAGAGTTCCTTAAACAATATCATGTATGTGGATTTAATTCATTCTATTTCTACTGACTTTATACTGATGACCTTTATAAATTTTCTTCTTTTTCTCACTTTCTACTTTGGTAATTAACTGAGTCTAAGAAACAGACTGTCAGGAGGGACCAGTTACTAGAGAAGGATATCATGTTTGGTAAGGTGGAGGGTCAGAGAAAAAGAGGAAGACCCCCAGCGAGATGGATTGGCCAAGTGGCAGCACCAATGGACTCAAGTGTGGCAACAGTAGTGAGGTTGGCCCAGGATCAGGCGGTGTTTCGTTCTGTTGTGCATAGGGTCGCTATGAGTCAGTACAGACTCAATGGCACCTAACAACAACAACAAAAAGAAACAGATACAAGAAAGACATAGTATTGGTTAACAGAACACAACAGATGGGTCAAGGTTCTGTTCTTTTTTTTAATAAAGAAGACTCAATTTTTATAATCTTGCCCTAAGGAATACTAACTCTAAGCTATTTCTGTACATTTTACCTAAATCTTCACTGATAGGACTTACTGTGTCACATTGCTATTAAAATGCACATTTCCCCACATTCTCACCTCCTCACAGTGTTACTATGAGTCAGAACCAACTCAACGACGCTTAACAACAACAACATAATTGGAGATGGACTGACACAGTGGTGGCAACAATGGATTCAAACACAACAGCAATTGTGAGGATGGTGCAGGACCAGATAGTGTTTCATTCAGCTGTACATAGGGTCACTATGTACAGTCAGAACTGCCTGACAACACCTATCAGCAGAACTGTAATTGGAATGTCTTACAGTTACATTCAGCCTGGATTGAAGTCAAGTTTCTCAAGATGGGATTTTCAGATGGTTCAGTTTAAAGCTGTCTTAGATTGGTAGTCCTATCTCTGTGGGTCCCAGTGAAGTTTTTCTCCCACCTTCACCCAGTGCCAACATTGAAACTTGCTTGTCTGCTGCTGTTGCTCTTTGTGGAATGGATTTATTTCTTATTTACCCCACAATGGTGGCTCAGTTTTATTTGGATCATTTCCTAATACAGGCCAGTGTTTTCTTTCTTATTGTTTTTTCTAAAATAGAAGTGTGCCTTACAACTAGTGGTATTTTACAGTCACTGGAACACAATACTTATGGAAATCTGCTTGTTAGTGATCAAACAGTATGGTATCCAGACTCCAAGATGGCCTCAGGGATTCGTGCCTCCTGGTAATCATAACCTGTGTAGTAGTCTGACTAAAGTTGATCTGTGTAACCAATAGAAGGTTGTGCAAATGACAGTGTCTCTTCCAGTGATTGGTCATTAAAGTCATTGGGGCTTATACTTTGCTCTCTTGGATCACTCACATTGGAGGAAGCCAGATGCCATGGACACTCAAGCAGTCCCATGTAGAGGTCCCGGTAATTGGAAACAAAGACCCTCTGTCAATAGCTAACTCTAACTTCCCAGGCATGTGAGTGACCTACCTTCAGCCTCAGTCAAACCGTCAGATAACTGACTATAGCCCTGGCCAATGCTGGGACTCATGAGAAACCCTAAGCGAGACAACCAGCTAAACTACACCCAGATTAAAGACATCTTTGCAAGCAAAATTTTCCTTTTGGATTAAAGTAATCCAAGCAGTATTTGTCCATTACTGTACACATATTCCATGTACATGAGGGGGCTACAAAAAGTTCATGGAAAAAGGGAATTAAAAGATAATGGCCTCTTGGCATGAACTTTTCCAAGTCACCTGTGTCTGTGTGTATGTTGCTGTTGTTAGGTGCCATTGAGTCAGTTCCAACTCATAGCGACCTAGGTACAACTGAACGAGACGCTGCTTGATCATACACCACCCTCACAATTGATGTTATATTTGAGCCCATTGTTGCTGCCACTGTGTCAATCCATCTAGTTGGGAGATTTCCACTTTTTCACTGACCCTCCATTTTACCAAGCATGATGTCCTTTTCCAGGGACTTAACCCTTCTGACAACGTGTCCAAAGCGAGAGACAAAATCTTGCTATGCTCACTTCTAAGGAGCATTCTGACTATATTTCTTCCAAGACAGATTTGTTTGTTCTAGCTGTCCATGGTACTTTCAATAATATTCTTCACCAACAACATAATTCAAATGCATTGATTCTTCTATGGCCTTCCTTATTCATTGCCCTGCCTGCTGTCTGACCTTCCATTCTTGGTTCATTTGACTTGGACTTGAAACTCTCCCAGTTCTAAAATTGTATGAGCCATTTCTTTGATATAAATTCCTCTTTATATACATATATATGTTTTACTGGTTTTGCTTCTCTAGAGACCCACCCTAAGACACCGCCTCATTCATATATTGATAAATAGATGATAGATAAATAGATAGATAGATAGATAGATAGATAGATAGACACCAAGAGGAATGTAATCCCTCTGAGATTCTTGGAGATGTGGGACACTGGGCTTCAGGAAGAATGTGGATGGGCTCAGCTATTTCCTGGACCCACCCATAGACCCAGACTGCTGCCCTCACTGTTCTCTGAACATCGGTTCAGAGCTCCCCAAGCAACAAAACCACAAATACTCTAGCACAAGGAAGGCAGGTTTACAATAGCCAAGGGATGGTTGTCAGGGGAGAGCTAAGGGTTTCTCTAGATCTCCCATTCTTTGTATTCAGTGATTCTTTGGGGAGAAAGGGACTAAACCCCAGATTAGCATAGTGATGAATCCAATGGCCTGGCTGGGTGACAGGTGGCCTGTCAAGTCTAGCGGCTCGTAGGGAAGGAACATAGAACTTCCAAGGAATTGGACCGATTTTCATGTGTAATGCACTTATATATGCTGTCTGCAAATAGATTATATAACATCTTAGACATTCAGAGCAGGACTTTGGGTTCCTGGCAAAGAAAGAAGCTCAGAAACAGATTGTTTCTGGGATAGCACAGATCAGGATAGAGATCTTGTTGTCACACTTGAGGAATCTCAGCTGCCAGGGGATCACCTGTGAGGCTGAACACAGTCATTCCCTTAGTCGGGGCCCCAACCTGAAGTTCAAAGAGGGAGGGGGTTGCCTAGCAACAGTGGAGTCTTCCAGAGATGTGTGGTAACGTGTCTCCTCCTTTTTACTTGTCTCCTTCGTTTTTCATATGACCATACCTGAAAGTGTTGGGAACCCAGTGTGATTAGCTTTAGGAACTATAGGATGATGACTAGAGATATATTATTTCTCACTAGGAAACTATGTCCTGAGGCACTAAATACCCTGCCTCTGAAGCATCTGGCTGTACTTGTGGGTTTGCCAACTCCAAATGTGGCCAAATGTGATGACAAAGATTCACAGCTAGAAAAAGGAGGTGATGTGGTTCCGAATGCTTGCAGAAACAGCAGACCATTGATCTATTAGTTTATATAATTATTCCTCCCATCAGCCATCCTGATGTTTCAGAGAGTCAAGCACTGACTTCCAGTGATGATTCATCTTAACTCTGACTGTAGTCACCTGGTCCCTCAAGGTCTTACTTATACTCTCAGCTGTCTTGTTCTGTAATTTCATGAGAAGATCAAATAAAACTCACTGTTGTATAGCATCTTGAGGACAGGACCATTTTTATTTCTTTTTAAATCTCTACGAACCTTATAAGGAGCCCGGGTGACACCTGTAGGTTTGGGCGTTGGACTGCTAACCACAAGGTCCATAGTACGAATCCACCAGCCGCTCCACAGAAGAAAGGTGAGGCTATCTGCTCTAATAAAGATTTATACGCTTAGGCATTTGACAAAATTCAACACCTATTCCTGATAAAAATGCTCAACAGAATAAGAATAGAAGGAAAATTCCTCAACATAATTAAGGGCATGTATACAAAACCAACAGTTAACATCACTCTCAATGGAGAGATATGGGAAGTATTCTTCTTGAGAACAGGAACCAGACAAGGATGCCCTTTATCACAACTATTCAATATTGTGCTGGAAGTCTTAGCCAGAGCTAAGGCAAGAGAGGGAAACTACAATCATCCAAAATGGCAAAGAAGAAGTGAAACTATCTCTATTTGTGGGCCATATGATCCTATACTTAGAAAAAACCAAACACTCAGAAAGAAAATTATTGGAATTCATGTAAAGATTCAGCAAAACGGCAAGATATAAGATCAACATACAAAAAATGTTGGATTCCTTCACACTAATAAAGAGAGCTCTGAAAAGGAATCAGAGAAACAATATCATTTAAAATACTTACCAAAAGATGAAATACTTAGGGATAAATTTTAGAGAGAAAAAAGACCTACACAAAGAAAACTTCAAAACACTACTACCAGAAACCAAAACGGACCTACAAAAATGAAGACTATGTCATGCTCAAGGATAGGAAGACTTAACATTGTGAAAATATCAACGCTACCCAAAGGAATCCATAAATACAATGAAATCTCAGTCCAAATTACATCATTCCTAAAACTGATGCGAAAATTAATCACTAACTTTATTTGGAAAAGAAAGAGACCCCCGAGAAGCAAAGCATTACTAAAAGAGAAAAGTAAAGAAGGAAGCCTCTCACTTCCCAATCCCAAAGCCTACTACACAGTCCCAGTGGAATAGAAGTGAGAAGAACCCAGAAGTAATTCCATCCTCCTACATTCAGTTGATCTTTGACAAAGAGCCAAACACTTTAAATGGGAAACATATACTCTCTTCAACAACTGGTGTT
Organism: Chrysochloris asiatica; assembly: GCF_000296735.1. Taxonomy (NCBI): domain Eukaryota; kingdom Metazoa; phylum Chordata; class Mammalia; order Afrosoricida; family Chrysochloridae; genus Chrysochloris; species Chrysochloris asiatica. The sequence continues at coordinate 6,647,896 of NW_006408700.1, forward strand.
GGCAAAACTGGAAATCTCTTTGCAGAAGAATGAAACAAAGACCCATATCTCACACCATTTACAAAACGAACTCAACATGGAGGAAGACCAAAATGTAAATCCTAGAACTATGTTGTTGTTGGTAGTGCCCTCAAATCTGTACGAACTCATAGCAACATTATGCACAACAGAATGAAACACTGCCTGGTACCGTACCAATCTCACAGTTGTTGCTATGCTTGAGCCCATAGCTGTTGCCACTGTGCCAATCAATCTCATTGGGGGAATTCCTTTTTCTCTGACCCTTCACCTTACCAAGCATGATATCCTTCTCTAGTGACTTGTCCCTCATGATAATATGTGTGAAGTATGAGAGACAAAGTCTGGCCATTCTGGCTTCTGAGGAACAGTGTGTCAGTACTTCTTCCAACATAGTTTTGTTTATTCTTTTGGCAGTCCATGATACTTTTACTATTTTCCTCCAACACCATTGCTAAAATGCATCAGTTCTTCTATGATCTTTCTTATTCACTGTCCAACTTCCAGATGCTTATGAGGCTATTAAAAATACCATTCCTTGGGTCAGGTGCATCTTAGTCCTCAAACTGACATCTTTGTTCTTAAACATTTTAAAGAGGTCTTGTGCAGTAGATTTTCCTAATGCAATACATCTTTTACTTTCTTGACTGCTGCTTCCATGAGTGTTAATGGTTGATCTGAGCAAAATTAAGTCTTTAACAACTTCAATCTTTTCTTCATTTATCTTGACGTTATTTATTGGCCCAATGGTAAGAAAGTGTAGCCCATATATAAGGTCGTGGTCTTGCCAAATTCTATCATGCGATCTCCAGAATTGCTTCTATCACTAAGGCCATATTTTCCAACTATTGATTCTTCCTTTGTTTCCAACATTTGCATTCCAACAGCCAGTAATTATCAGTACATATTGATTGCATGTTTGATCAATTTCAGATTGAAGGTGTTGGTAGAATTCTTCAATTTCATCATCTCTGGCTTTAGTGGTTGGTGCATATATTTGAATAATAGTTGTATTAACTGGTTTCCTTGTAGGTATATGGCTATTATCCTATCACAGACAGCATTGTACTTCAAGATAGATCTTGAAATGTGCTTTTTGATGATGAAAGAGACACCATTCTCAGCATAGAAAAGCATGTGATTGTCAGATTCAGAATGGTCAATACCAGTTCATTTCAGCTCATTCATGCCTAGGATATTGCTGGTTATGCATTCAGTTTCATTTTTGAAAACTTTCAGTTTTCCTGGATTCACACTTTGTACATTCCAAGTTCCGATTATTAATAGATGTTTTCAATTGTTTCTCTTCATTTTGAATTGTGCCCCTTCATCA
>NW_006408700.1:6651579-6663549 GCF_000296735.1 Chrysochloris asiatica
GACTTTTTGCTTTCTTCATGTATGATGTTCTTGATGTCATCCCACAAGTCTTCTGGTCTTCGGTCTTTAGTGTTTAATGTATCAAATTTGTTATTCAGATGATCCCTAAATTCAGGTGGGTTATATTCAAGGTCATATTTTGGTTCTCGTGGACTTGTTTTCATTTTCTTCAGCTTCGGTTTGAATTAGCATATGAGTAATTGATGGTCTGTTTCATAGTCTGCCCCTGGTCTTGTTGTGACTGATGATATGGAGCTTTTCCATCTCCTCTTTCCGCAGATATAGTCAATTTGATTTCTATATATTCCATCTGGTGAGGTCAATGTGTATAGTCGTCTCTTATGTTGTCTAAAGAAGGCATTTGAAATGAACATATCATTGATTTTGCAGAAATCCCTCATGCATTCTCCAGCATCATTTCTATCAACAAGGCCATATTTTCCAACTACTGATCCTTCCTCTTTGCTCCTAACCTTTGCATTCCAATCACCTGTAATGATCAATACATCTTGATTGCATCGTTTGGTCAATTTCAGATTGAAGAAGTTGGTAGAATTCTATTTCATCTTGACTGGATTTACTGGTTGGTGCATAAATTTGAATAATAGTGCAATTAACTGATAGATGACTGAACCTCCTAAAAATTAGACACTTATTTACATCACATGTTTTCAGCAAAAGAGAATCCACAGACTGGGAACATTTTTTAGCAATGACATTGGGGACTACTCTCTAAAATTTATAAAACCCTTACATACCTCAGTAAAAAGACAAGTAATGCAATTTATGAATGGGCAGAGGACAAGAACAGACACTTCACTAAAGAAGGCATTCAGGTGGCTAAACACATATAGTAATGCTCATGATTATTCATCATTGTTGTCGTTGTTGTGAAGTGCCTTACAGTCAGTTCTGACTCCCAGAGATCCTGTGGAGGGTTTGTAAGGAGGAGTTGCTGGGTTTGAGCTTCTGACCTTGCGGTTCACAGTCTAGTGTTGATCATAATTTGTTATTGTTAAGTGCCGTCGAGTCGGTTCCAACCCGCAGTGACCCTGTATAGGGTTTCCAAGGAACGACTGGTGAGCTTGAACCGCTGACCTTGTAGTTTCAACTGACTTTGCAGTGCAGCGCATTAGCTCACAGCACCACACCAGGAAGGATGCAAGTCAAAACAACAATGAGGTATCATCTTTCCCCAGCTTTAATAGCAAAGTTCAAAAAACAGAAAACAACAAATACTGGTGAGGTTGTGGAGAGTGTGGAACTCTCCTGCACTGATGGTGAGACTGTGAAATGGTATAACTGCTGTGGAAAAAGCTATGGAACTTTCTCAGAGGATTGGAAATAGAAATACCATATGACCTAACATTCTCTATTCTTGATATATATCCCCCAAGAAAGAAGAGCCATGATATGAGTAGCTATATGCACATCCATATTCATTGCAGTATATTCACAATAATAAAAAGACAGAGACAGTCTAGATGCCCATCAGCAGAGGCATTGAACAAATTTGGTAAATACACACAATGGAATATTACACAACATTGAAGAATAGCGATGAATCTGCAAAACACTGAACAACATGGAAGAGTCTGGAAGACATTATGCTGAGTGAAATTAATCAGTTGCAAAGGAACACATATTGCATTAGACCACTACTATGAAAAAAGTCAAGAGACTATAAACATTCTATGATGGTTACCAAGGGTAGGAGGGAAGGGAGCATTATTTACTAGGTAAAGTGTAGACATGTGCTGACTTGGATGACTGGGAAGGCAGTTAAAAAAAAAAAGGAAGAAAAAAAATGTGTTTTTTTTCAATAATGAAATGAAGAGATCTTGTAAAATTGGAAATTGTGTGAGGCAAGAGATAGTTTGTGATCAACAATCGACTTCAGAAAATATAAGGAGAAGTAGATATAAAGTACTTAAAAAAGAACCCAAAAGTGAAAGAGCCAGGGGGATTAGAACAGAAAAGGGTGGGTGAGTAATTTGAGGAAAGCACTTTTCTGGGATTGGTTCTGTCCTAGCGGTAGGTTCTTAGGACTGTGTGTGGTGTCGTGAGTAGCAAAATGGAACACAGATAGTAATAATCGTCAAAACAGATACGTACCATTCATTATCTTTATGATTTAGAAAATGTTATTGAGGATCGATGAGTACTTAATGCTATGATTTGAATGGAATAAAAGATGATTTCCTGAAGATGCTGGGAAAAGAAGTTTTTAAAAAAATTTCTTTTTCTTATCACAAATGATCATTGTTTTCTCCTGCCTGATTTAAATCAGTATGAAAATAAAAAACAACGAAAATGTGGGCATTTACCCTTTTCTAGAACTGCTGCTATGGTTCCTGAGTCTTATGAAAAGCTTGTGTAAATGAACTAAGAGTAGAAACCACGATGTGATAGTATTATTAGGAGGCACCAGTCCCTGGAGAAGGACATCATGCTTGGTAAAGTGGAGGGTCAGCAAAAAAATAAAGAGGAAGACCCCTAACAAGATGAATTGTCACAGTGGCAGCAGCAATGGACTTAAGTGTAACAACAGTTGAGGTTGGAGCAGGAAGGGGCAGTGTCTCACTGTGTTGTGCATGTTGTTGTTGTTAAGTGCCATCGAGTCAGTTCCGACCCATAGCGACCCTGTACAGGGTTTCCGAGGGTGTAAATCCTTACGGGAGTAGAAAGCCTCATCTTTCTCCCACGGAGCAGCTGATAGTTTCGAACCACTGACCTTATGGTTCGCAGCCCGATTCGTAACCACTACGCTACCAGAGTGTTGTGCCTAGGGTTGCTGTAAGTTGGAACCGACTCCATGGCCTAACAACAAGGAGAGCTAGCAGGTGAATATATTAAGCAGGTGAATGAGTCAATGGAATGTAACCAATTAGAATTGCCAGATGGGATTAGCCAATTGGATTGTGACTAGTCCTAACTTAAAATTCTGCTATTTCCATATTATTATAAATATTTTTTAAAACTCTATTTAGGACACAAATCCAAAATGCAACACACAAAAACAGACATTTTCTATAGCACTTTCATGAAGATTAGGAAAATATTGTTTGTGTTGGTGAAGATGGAGATCAACAAAAATTCTCATTAAAATTGATACAACCATTTTGAAAAACATTGGGTATATTTTTTTCTGATGGTAAAAATACACCCGTATGATCCAGCAATTTCACTGCAAGCATATACCTGACAGAAATGGCACCTGTGGACACAAAAGACAAAGGTTAAACAAGAGTGCACAGCATCATCACCTTTGAGTGGAACTGCATGTCACCTCACCTGTCTGGGGTTTTCTCTGAACAATAACCATTCTTCAGGGTTTGGTGCAACTTTTACTTTTCCCAGTGCCATAGGAATTCCCTCTTATCTACATGCAAGACCAGCTGTTCAAAGCCACCAACTGTTCCTTGGGAGAAAATGAGGCTTTCTGTCCCCATAAAGACTTACAGCCTTGTCTAGCTGAGTCTATATGGGTCAGATCAACTTGATGCCAGTGGCTTTGGGCAATGAGATCCACACGTGCAGTGTACCTGGTATGATCCCAAAGAATTCATTAATTGTAAGTTAAGCATTATTAGTTTATTATAATAAATAATTGGTGTGTTTGAGTTAATTCTGACTCATAGTGACTCCATGTAACAGAATAGATCTTCCCCATGGAGTTTCTAGTGGGTACTCTTTATGGGAGCAGGTTAATAAACCTTTCTTCTAGGTGGAATCACTGCGTGAGTTCAAATAATAACGTCATGAACCATTTAGGGACCACGATTCCAACAATTAATCAGGTGTATTCACGCTATAAGGAGCTCTGGTAGCGTAGTGGTTACGAATCAGGCTGAGAACCTTAAGGTCAGCAGTTCAAAACTACCAACTGCTCCATGGGAGAAAGATGAGGCTTTCTGCTTCCGTAAAGATTTACAGCCTCAGAAACCCTGTACAGGTTTGCTATGAGTTGGTTCCGACTCCACGGCACATAACTATCACCACCACCACCATGTTCATTGCTATAAGTTTAACTAGACTTACTCATTTATTAAGGAGATCCTTGAAGGACCATCTGAGACACTGAAATATGAGGCACAATCCCCATGGGGTAGACAGTCTGGTCATGGTCCCCAATTTGCTCTTGCACCTCTGTACTCACAGAGTTCGATAGTCCTGTCCTATGTTGACTCTTGGCTTAGCCATGTAACCTGTTTGGCCAATGGGACGATAGCAAATGAGACATAGCAGAGGCTTGACAAGAGGTTGGGCATTGGGTCCTGTCTTGTGCTGGGAGTCTGTTAACCACCTTGTGAACAAGGCTGGGCTGGTCTCCTGCAGAATAAGAGTCCCAGTGCCCCAGCTAAGGTCTCACAAGTGCGAGTGAGGCCACACAGCATACCCAGCTCCAGCTAGGCTCCAGACCAAGAAACTCTCCCTCAGGGAACTTAACAGAGATGAAGATATCAACGTGCAGAGGCAGGTTGCTCTGTAGAAGGATGTGCTGGGCACGTGTGTTGAGCCGGGTGAGCCTGGAGGTAGCCCACAGGTGACAGGAAGAGTTACAAGGATGTCAGGGAAAAACTGAGACTTGAAGTCCACCAACAGACCATGGCTCTCCAGGGTGTTGGAGGACCTTGAGTGGAGGCTTCAAGATGATGGCAGGCGCATCTCAAAAGTGTCTGTGTTTCCTGTACCCCAGCATGCAGCATTCAGGGCACACTTGTCCACTGAATATTTCTGCAAATGTTTGGCTTTGCTTTTTAAACTTTTATGACTTCAATGTTTCTCACATGCACACCTTTAGCACAAGAGCAAACTCATTTATAGATATGAAGTGAGTGAGCTTAGGGCTCTGTCAAAAAAAAAAAAGAAAAAAACACTGAGGGGACTCTCAACAAAGGCAGGTTTGTCTATGTGCAACGCAAACCACACAGCCTCCCTTCCCGAGTTGGTTTTTAAATCTTTATGTTTCTCCAAGTCTCCAATTCTGGGCTCTGCCTGCCATTTAAAGTGAATTGATGTGAGTGTTAACTCCACATCACCAGTTATTAAGCAAATCTCTCTCTGAGGATTTTACAGTTCCCAGGAAGCACTAGAAACACAGTTTGTCTTGGAAGGTCTTTTACTCCAGTCCAGCTCAGTGCCAACAACTGGAAAGCCACACGGTGTATTCCTCTGGGTTCTTGGAGCAGAGCCCTGGGGTTGGAGCCAATGGGGACAATACTAGAGCAGTGACTGCGCCCAGAACATCACCCAAAGTGTCAGGGAAAAAACCCAAAAATGATTCCTCACACTAAATACTGCTTTAATGTCATCTGTTCTGACCTGTTCTATCATAATTCAACACAATTCACACTTATGGCTGTGTGAAAGAAACCAATATATTATTTTTTTCTTTTCCTCATGGAGATCCTGAAGAGAGTAATTTCTGAGTATTTCCCCTGACATGTGGTGAGAAGGCACATTTTATTATATCTGTGCTTTTCTTTACTCAGTTGAATCCACAGTTGGATCTGCTTAGTGGGGCAGCAGACAGTGAGGTGGAGAAGAAACGAGCTCACGGGCATGGCGGATAGTCTAAGGTAGCAGTCTGTGGCTGCTATCTTAGACTGACTTTTCTTATCAATGGGAGAAGTCTGTGCAGGGAATTTTAAATAGATGATAGCAGAGGTCCCTGGGTCTCAGGGGCAAGACTGTGTTTGCCACAGGCTCTACTCCATCCTTGAAAGGATGCTCTGGAGTTGGTTGTTGTTGTTAAGTGCTATCGAGTCAGTTTCAACCCATAGCGACCCTGTATAGGTTTTCCAAGGAATGGCTGGTGCTTGACTCAAATGAAAGTACTAACTGGCAGAGAGAGGCAGCTCTGGGATCTCCTTCTCACTCCCTCGATCCGCCTTTCCTGCCCCAACCCCAGGACTCTCACGCTGAATGTCTGGCCATCTCCTACATAGAGCAGTTAGTTCATAGCCTCTGAAGGGATTGTCATCAACAGCAACATGTCTAGATAACATGCAAGATCCAAGATGTGGAGTCCAGACTTGAGTCTCGTAAATGTTTAACCAGTGTATTTGTTATCACTTGCTTCTGCATTAGAGCCAAAATTCTAAAGCGCTTGGTTTGTGGATGTACCGTCTACAATGAGGGCCTTAATTCCATTTTGAATCTTGACAAATTCAGACCCCTCTTAAATTCTTCATGTTACTTCCTGAATGCTTGCTGACAATTAAACCAGCAATGTGGTGAGGTGGAGTCAAGTTCCAGGCAAACCCAGGGAGGGGCAGTTTGCCCTCAGAAAGAGTGCAGTGTGGTTGAGAGCAGAATAACTGGTGGTGGGTGGTGGTGGTGAAGTGTCATTGAGTCAGTTCCTACTCAAAGCAACCCTGTATAAGGTTTCCAAAGAGGGACTGGTGGGTTTGAACTGTTGACCTTATGGTTAGTAGCTCAGTGATTATCCTGAAGTAAATATTATCTGTTATGGATTGTGTTCCCCAAGAAGAAAATTATTTTTCATTTCTTAACCCCTTGACCTGTGAATGTGGCCTTGTTTGGAAAGAGGATTTTCCTTTGATTGTCAGTTAATTTAAATGAAGTCATACTGGAGAAGAGTGAGCCCTATCCTGTCTGAGTGTGTCTTATTAAAGGGACCAACAAACAGGAAGACCAAGTCACACCACAGGAACAAGAATGCCAACTGATGCCTACATACTAGAAGCTGCAAGAGGCAAGAAAAGATGCTAGACAGAGAGACAGGGCCCAGCTGGAACCCTGATTTTGCCCATCTAGGCTTCAGAACTGTGTGACAATAACATTGTGCTCTTGAAAGCCACTCTGTGGTATTTTTTAGTTCAGCTGTTACTAGAGATAAGAAACCCATGACTCAGAAAAGATAGATAGGAAGACAGATAAGAAGCAAAGAACCAAGAACTTAAAAGGGAAGAAAGATAGTGAGAATTGAAGACTGAAAAAAGCAAAAGGGTAAAATGGATATGAAGTGAGAGTGATAATATGTATAAAATGTTTTATTGTGAATTATGTGATGGTTTACATGGGAGAACATTAGCTTTACATTCATCCTGTTGTATATTGTTTCATTGCCATGGTTACAATCCCCTCCATGCATCATCAACCAACCAAAGGGTATATATACCCTGCAAGCCTGCCCCCTCCCCCCTGGTTGTCAACACTGATAATGTATTTTTTTAAATGAATAAGTTGTAAAGACAAGAGAACCAAGAGATTAAAATGCATGGTAATCAATAACTGTTGCAAGCTGTCACGTCTCCTAGCAGCCCACGTCACACAGTAGAAGAGCTACATAGAGTTTCCTAAGCTGTCACCTTTATGGAATCAGATCATCGGCTCTTTGCTCCCTCAGAGTGACTGGTAGTCTGGAACCACAGACCTGTCACGTGAAAGCTGAGCAGTTAACCATTGCAGTACCAGGGTTCCTTATAAGAAATGCTAAAAGGTTTGATTAAAATTTACAAGGTCTCACACCTGGAGGCTGCAGATTCAGAGTCCTGGGTGGGAAGGAGCTAGTGGTTCCACCAGCTCCCCTTTGGTCTGGGCCGTCTCAGCTCCCAGTAAGGGCAGTCGGGTGCTCTGACCTCCCAACCTAATTGCCGTGGCCCCTGCGCCTAATCAGCACCTGCCCGGGCTCCTGGTCTTCTCATTTCCTTCCCTTGGAACCTGGACCAACCACACTGCTGCAGTCCTGGTCTCCTTGCTCATTTCCTGAGATACCTTTCTTCTGGGAAGGACTTGTGCTAGGCTGGGCCCTGCCTCAAGCTGCACTTGCAGGGCTCCTGGAACACCTGAGACTTCAAATGCTCTAGCTGACTCTACACCTACTCATCTGACTAAACAAAACATACCAGAGTCAATTCTGACTCTTTACTACCCTATAGGACACATTAGAATGACCCCACAGTTCCTGTGGAACTTTATGGAAGCAGACTGTTACATTTTCCTCTGCAGAGTGGCTGGTCAGTTCTAACTTCTGACCTTTTGGAAGGCAGCCAAGCTCTGAGCCAGCATACCACCAGGGTTCCTTACTAAAGCGAACCAAGTCCTCTACCATCAAGTTGATTCTGACCCACAGACGTCCGGCACAGCATTTACAAAACTATAAATCTTTATAGGAGCAGGAAAACTCATTGTTCCACTGTGGAGAGGTTGGTGGGTTTGAAATACCAAATTTGCAGTTAGCAGTCCAGTGCTTGTCTTACAGCATGCAATCATTCTCTAATCTGATGAAACCAGGCCCAAAACAAAGTCAAGTCACCTGGGCTAAGCCAATAGATCAGCAAATCCAAACCCTGTGAAGCCACTGGCCTACGCTGGACACCGGCCCCTAGGATCTGGGTTGGAATGGACTGCTTTTTCCTGAGGTTCTACTGGGGCAAACTCACTACTCATCTATCAGTTTGTTGTACTGTGGTGACTTGTATGTTGCTGTGATTATGGAAGTGACACCACAGAACTACATTCAAACTTCTCAGTGAGCTGAAGACCCATGACTCATGACCACTACATGTGTGTCAGAGTGGAACTGTGCTGACATCCCTTACAAGCCTCTGTTTGAGATCATCCTTTTTAAAAACTGATATTGAAAATGTACATAACAAAACATATACCAATTTGGCAACTTCTACACATATGGTTCAGTGACATTGACTGCATTCTTCAAGTTGGGAACCCATTCTCACTTCCCTGTTCCTAGTCGTTCCTTCACAATCGATGCCATGTCGCTGCCCCCTCAGCTTACTTCCTGCCGATTTTTAGTTGGTGTCCTCAATTTGAGCCCATATGGATAATTTTTAAGAGTACGATGCTTAAGACAAACATTCCTTACTAATTAAGGTAGCCTATTACTTTGGACATATTGTCAGGAGGGACCAGTCGCTGGAGAAGGATATCATGTTTGGTAAGGTGAAGGGTCAGAGAAAAAGAGGAAGACCTGCAATGAGATGGATTGGCCAAGTGGCAGCATCAATGGACTCAAGCATGGCAACAATAGTGAGGTTGGCCAGGATCAGGCAGTGTTTCTGTTGTGCAGAGGGTCACTATGAGCCAGTACCGAATCAATGGCACCTAACAATAATAGCAACAACATTGTACTGGAGTCCTGGTGTGCCGCTGTGGGCTAATGCGTCAGACTGCAAAGTCGTTTGAACTGCAAGGGCAGTGGTTCAAGCTCACGAGCTGCTCCTTGGAAACCTTATGCAGGGTCACTGTGGCTCGGAATCAACTCAACAGCACCTAACAACAACAACAACATTGTTTGGTTTAAAGAAGACTTCACGGGACATGTTTGGTTTATGGTTTAAACACTATCTCAGGGCAATAGTTTGGTGCTTCATCAAGTCTCAGTGACTTTAGAAAGTTTGGATTCCATGATAATTTGCATTTTAAAATCTGTTAAAAAAATTTCCCCCTTTTGATCACGATTCTTCTATAAGTTCACTGATGAAAGTGTTCAGTAATGGAAGCCAGGCACCATCCAGTTCTTCTAGGAGGCAGTTGTTGATAAAGTTGTTCATCTTTACGAAGATGTAGACTTCCATCAAACTCTTTATAGGGCAAAGCTAGGAGCACTTAATGCCTCTGTGGTCCAAGCAATTCATTCCACTCTTCCTGGGCAGTAGGGGGCTGGCTGGCATAAACTAGAAACTTCAGCAGTTCCCAATGCAAAGAACAAAAGCTAGCATCAACAGGTTTGTTGTGAGTGAGAATGTGGATTTCACCTCTACACAGGGAGAACCAGCAGGAACCAACAAGTGCAGAAGTGTTGCCGATGCAATTACTGGGTGAGACAGTTCTGTGTGATGTTACAGACAGGGCTGTACTAAATTTAGCTGCTGCTTCAGTGGTGTTTACTGGGAGCAGCCCAAGGATGCAGGATGCTTGGCACCACAGCCTTGGTGTGAAGTTGCTGTAGCCCAGGAAAAAGGCAGAGCTGGGTTGCTAATGAACTGTCGGTGGCAGCAGGTCAGCTGGAGTCCTGTGGGGACCAGCCTTCCCTTACATGATACCTCCTATGTCATCCAGCACAACAATCTGACACTTAGGCAGACAGGCTGTTTCTGAAAGATTAGTGTCACAATGAATTTCAGCTTAAACAATTAATAACCAGTTTATTGTTCTTATATGAGGCAAACCAGACAAGTGCAATATATGTCAGTGTTTCCTGAACAAGGCACTCGAGAGAATGAGTAGGCAACTATGGACCACAAGCAAGCAGGCAGTTTAGAGAGGGGTGATGTGTGGACAACAGGGGGGCAGGCTTGTGGGGTATACCCTTTGGTTGATCGAGGATGTATGGAAGGGATTGTAACCATGGCAAGGAAACGATATACGACGGGATCAATGTGAAGCTGATGTCATCCCATGTAAATTATCACATATTTCACAATAAAGCATTAAAAAAAAATAAAGTTTTGTTGGAATGCACCAACACTCTTTAGTTTACAAATTATTGGTCTGCTTTCAGACTACAACAGCCAAGTTGACCAATTACCATGGAGACTGTCTGACCCACAGTGCCTAAGATTTTCACTACTAGGCCCTTGAAGAATAAGTTTAGTCTTTGATCTTCATCACTAAGTGCTTCAAGTCCTCTTCACTTTCAGCAAGCAAGATTGTGTCACCTGCATATCACAGGTTGTTAATGAGTCTTCCTCCAATCCTGGTGCCATGGTTCTTCTTCATATAATCCACCTTCCCAGAATTTTTGCTTAGCAGACAGGATAAATAAGTAAGATCAAAAGAGACATCCCTGACGTATACCTTTCCTGATTTGAAACCACACAATATCCCCTTATTCTTTAATGATGGGCTCTTGGTCTATGTATAAGCTCCATATTAACACAATTAAATGTTTTATAATTCCCATTCTTTGCAGTGTTATCCATAATTTGCTATGATACATACTGCTTAATGCCTTTGCCTTGTAAATAAAACATAGGCAAACATCTTTCTGATATTCTCTGCTTTCAATCAAGATACATCTGATGTCAGCAATGATAGTCCTCATTCCACATCCTCTTCTGAATCTGGCTTGAATTTCTGGAAATTTTCTATTGATGTATTGCTGTAACAATTTAAAAATTCTCTTCAGCAAAATTTTACTTATGTGGCATATTAATGATATTGTTTGATAATTTCTTCATTCTATTGGGTCAACTTTCATTGTAATGCCCACAAATATGCATCTCTTCCAATCATTTGGTCAGGTAGCTGTCTCCCAAATTTCTTGCCACGGACAAGTGAGCACCTTCAGTGTTGCATTTAATGGTTGAAACACCTCAATCCCTGTAGCCTTGTTTTTATGTTGTTAAACCAATGCCTTCAGTGGAGCTTGGACTCTTTCCTTCAACACCAATGCTTCTTTTGCACATGCTGCTTCTTGAAATGGTTTAAAGCCAACCAATTCTTTCTGTTACAATGACTCTGTGGAATTCTTCTGATACTTCCTGCGTCATTCAATATTTCGCCCATAGAATCCTTCAATATTTCAAGTCAAGGTTTGAATTAGTTCTTTAAAACTTTAGCTTGAGATGTGCCTATCACGTTCTTTTTGGTTTTCTAACTACAGGTCTTTGCACATTTCACTGTAAGCCTTTGAAAGCTTTGTTCAGCTATTTATGTCATCCTTTCTTCCATTTGCTTTTGCTATTCTAAGTTCTTCTGACATCCATTTTGGTATTTTCTTTCTTTAATTTCTTCATGTATGATGTCCTTGGTGTCATTCCATAACTCATCTGGTCTTCATTCATTGGTGTTCAATGTATAAAAACTATTCTTGAGATGGTTTCTAAAGTCATATGGGATATACACTAACCATTGTTGTTGTTGTTGTTGTTGTTAAGTGCCATTGTCCCTGTATAGGGTTTCCAAGGAGTGAACAATATCATTGATGCCCACGTAAGTAAAGTTTTACTAAAGGAATACAGAAACGGCTCCAACCAT
>NW_006408700.1:6664639-6679095 GCF_000296735.1 Chrysochloris asiatica
AGGATGGCCAGACTTTGTCTCTCATATATTAGATATATTATCAGAAGGGACAAGTCTCTGGAGAAGTATATCATGTTTGATAAAGTGGAGGGTTGGAGAAAAAGAGGAAGACCTCCAATGAGATGGATTGGTACCATGGCAATGGCGATGGGCTTCAACAAAGCAATGATTGTAAGGTTGGTACAGAATTGGGCAGTGTGTCTCTCTGTTGTGTGTAGGGTTGGTATTAGCTGGTACCCATGGCATCTAACAACAACAAGAAAACCCCTACTCTTTTTGGATTTATAAATAACATTCTTTATTTCTGATTGAGCATGCAGGCACTAGACTAGGGAATAATACACTACTAGGATTCCTCATTCACTCCTGACATGGAATAAACCCTCCCCTTGGAGCCCAAGGAATCCTTTCCTTCAACTGCGTTTCTATCTCTGTGAGCTTACGCACTCGTCACACCATATTGAGCGAACTGCTTGTCTGCCAGTTTCCCAGCTAAACAGCAATCAAGTTCTATTTATGTTGTAAGTAAGAGAAAGTTATCAGTAAAACAGGTTTAATGCTAAAACTTTAAAATTTGGGTAACTTAAAGGTCTATTCCTAAGGAGCTCTGGTAGCATAGTGGTTACGAATCGGGCTGCAAACCTTAAGGCCAACAGTTCAAAACTACCAGCGGCTCCTCAGGAGAAAGATGAGGTGTTCTGCTCCTGTAAAGATTTACAGCCTCGGAAACCCTGTACAGGGTCGCATTGGGTCGGAACCGACTCGACGGCACTTAACAACAACAACAACTAAGGTCTGTTCCTAGGCCTGTCCCAGTCCAGGTTGGGTTCAGGGCTCATGTGATCTGGTCCCAATTTATCTCCTTCTATCAGCTCCACTTCCTTGATTCTGGCCCCATTCTTAGACATAATTAAGATAGCTGTCCATAGCTACTACAAATGCCTCAGTCCTTAGTCACATCCCTGAAGTCCCTGAAAATCTCCTGCCGTATTAACTGTTTGAATCATTTGTTTCTGAACCAATCAATGAGGCCAAGAAAGAGGGGATATGTTCATTATGTAATTAGCATAATCAGGTCAGGATGCCCTATTTCCTGGAGCACCCACCTGCTTGTTTGGACATGTTGTTGTTGTTAAGTGCCATCAAGTTGGTACCAACTCATAGCGACCTTATGCACAGTAGAATGAAAACTCTACCCACTCCTGGGCCAACCTCACAATTGTTGCCATGCTAGATATCTTTCTCCAGTCACTGGTCCTTCCTGACAATATATCCGAAGTATGAGAGATGAAGTTTGGCCATCCTGGCCTCTAAGGAGCTCTCTGGTTGCACTTCTTCCAACACAGATCTGTTGGTTCTTTTGGCAGCCCATGGCACTTTCAATATTCTCCTCCAACACCATAACTCAAATGCATCAATTCATCTATGGTCTTCCTTATTTACTGTCCAGTTTTTGCATGCATATGAGGTTATTGAAAATACCATGGCTTGGGTCAGGCGCACCTTAGTCTTCAAGCTGACATCTTTGCTCTTCAACACTTTAAGAAGGTCTCGTGCACCAGATTTGCCTAATGCAATACATCATTTGATTTCTTGACTGCTGCTTCCAACAACTGTACACATGGACCTTGCCAGATGGAATACACAGAAATCAAATTGACTACATCTGTGGAAAGAGACGATGGAAAAGCTCCATATCATCAGTCAAAACAAGGCCATGGGCAGATTGTGGAACACACCATCAATTTAATCATACGCAAATTCAAACTAAAGCTGAAGGAAATGAAAACAAGTCCATGAGAGCCAAAATATGACCTTGAATATATCCCACCTGAATTTAGAGATCATCTGAAGAACAGATTTGATACATTAAACACTAAAGACCGAAGACCAGAAGAATTATGGGATGTCTGGACATAGGGAGCATGAATCCCCAAGATATCGGGGTGATAGAAGAAGGGCAGGCATAGATGCTGAATGGATGGCCAATGAATGCCTAATCAACTTCCTCCATACAAGGTTAGTATGTCACTATAGCTGGACAATGAATAAGGAAGACCAAAGAAGAATTGATACGTTTGAATTATGGTGTTGGTGAAGATTATTGAAAGTATCCTGTCTTTCTCTTGCCCTGGATCTTACATCTGGCTCATTGCATCTGATCTCCAGTTCGTGGGACTTTCAGCCCATCATCTGACTTGGTCCACCAGTTCCCCAACCTAGAGCATCAACAGACCAGCCGATTTGGGTTCCTCAGCCCCAGTGACATGGATTAGTTTGTCACTCATTCTTTGATTAACACAATATAATGGATGACTAGTACAGAAACACTTCCTTGGGAGAAGAACAACTGTCACCACCACCAGCCTATGAAAGGAGAAGAAATTTCTCTCACTAATGACCTCCTAAGGAGCTCTGGTAGCATAGTGGTTACGAATCGGGCTGTGAACCTTAAGGTCAGCGGTTCGAAACTACCAGCCGCTCCATGGGAGAAAGATGAGGCTTTCTACTCCCGTAAAGATTTACACCCTTGGAAACCCTGTACAGGGTTGCTGTGGGTCGGAACCGACTCGACGGCACTTAACAACAACAACAACAATGACCTCTTAAGGGGGTGCAGTGGCTCTAGAGGATCAGCACTGGATTACAAATCACAGGATGTAGTGGCTTTGATTCCTGTGTGTTCCAATCTGGTGAAGCCCATGTGTAGAGTCACCACTTATGATATTGAAAAAGAGTTTCCATGGAGCGTTTGGTGAGTTTGAACTGCCGACTTTGCAGTTTAAACCGACCTTGTAGTCCAGTGCATTAACCTGCAGTACCACACCAGGGCTCCAATGCAACAGTACAATACAACCCTGGTAAAAGAACAATGACTACAGAACTCACAGAGGTGACCTCCTCCAGGATTGGTCAAACAGAAGGTAATAGGCTAACTCACATGAAACAGTTTTTAACCAAACCCTCAATGATTTATAGTAGAATACTTACCTATTAGTGGTGGGAATGTAGCACCTAGCACAGCATTGCCAGTAGAAAATGGTTAATAAAATACATAGCTGGTTTTTATCTTGTTTGATGTTCAACCCCTTTGTACCAAAAAATAAAAGTAGCAAATAAACCTGATACTTGTTTTTAAAAAAAAGTATAATGCATTACTAGAAAAACAAATAAATCTGTCTTGGAAGAAGTATAGCCAAAAATCCTCCTTCGAATCAAAGATGGTGAAATGCCCTCTCATGTACCTCAGACATGTTATCAGGAGGGACTATTCTCTGAAGTAGCAGGTCATTGAAAAAGAGGAAGACCCTCAACAATGCCTCAACATTGGCATAGTGGCTGCAACAGTGGGCCCAAGCATAGCAACTGTGGAGATGGGGCAGGACTAGGCAGTGTTTCCTTCTCTTGTGGGTAGCGTGCGATGCGTCAGAGTTGACTGGATAGCACCTAACAAGCACATGGAGTCCTGGTGTGGCGCTGTGGGTTAAGGCGCCAGACCACAAAGCTGTTTGAATTGCAAGGTGGGCTATTCAAGCTTACCATCTGCTCCTCAGAAACCCTATACAAGGTTGCTATGGTTTGGAACCAGCTGGACTGTACTTAACAACAACAATCACAACCACATAGCATTCACTACTGCTTTCTTGCTGTCACTCCTGTCTCCCCCTTGTTGTTGTAGTTGCTAGTTACCATCCAGTCATCTTAGATGGGTGACAACCTTGTGTATAACAGTATAAAACAGTAAAACAGTCCCGTTGGTGTGTTCAAATCCACTGTGGCCATCACATTCATCTATCTCATGAAGAATTTCCCTTCTTTTCTTTGGTCCCCAATTTTACCAAACTTGATGTGCTTTTCCAGTGAATGATCTTTCCTGATGTATCTAAAATAAGTGATCTGAACTCTCTCAATCCTCACTCCTAAGGAACATTCTGGTTGTATTTCTTCTAGGACTGGGATTCACCCTTGTTGTTGTTAAGTGCATTGGAGTCAGTTCTGACTCATAGTGATCTTGTAAAAGTTTCCAAGGAGCAGCAAGTGGGTTTGAACTACCGATCTTGTGGTTAGCAGTCCAGTGTTTATCCTACAGCACCACACCAGGTCTCTCCCTTAGACAATGAAAACTTGGATTCTGTGACATTTACTATACCCACTCCTAACTTTTCCAAGTGTTTGGGTTCCAAAGACCAGGTCATTATGTGAAAATCATCACTATTTGAAAAAATGGAGGATGACTATATCATTATATAACTGCCAAATTACATCACTACATAACTGCCAAATTACGTTACATAACAGCCAAATTACATCGTTACATAACTGCCAAATTACATCGCTACATAACTGCCAAATTACATCATTACATAACTGTCAAATTACATTGCTACATAACTGCCAAATTACATCATTACATAACTGTCAAATTACATTGCTACATAACTGCCAAATTACATCATTACATAACTGCCAAACCCCTAGGAATCATGGCTCAGCCAATCTGATCATAATCTTACCCATCACAACCAGAGTTACTCTAGCCTTGCACCTCGACCTCAGTATTTGTTACTGCCAGACATGTGTCATTACTGTTGTCATAAATGTGAAATGCCAGATGAGACAGATGCTAATTGAAGAGCAAGCATACTACATTCCCAGGGCCTTATACACAGTACATTCTCAGTACAGGTTTCTTGTGGTTACTTTTTTTGTATGCCTCATCAGTGTTCATTTTCAATGAATGCCTCTCAGCTGTTCTCAGGGGCTTAGATAGAGTTCAGAAGGAGTTAGTGGGTACACAGCAATCCTTGGTCTTTGGAGCACTCCTTGAGCTCCTCCCAGCATACCCAGGGAAGAGAACTCCGTCCATTTTTCACATCCCAGGAACCTGATTTTGAGGTTGTTATGTTGTTGTGGTTAAGTGCATTGGAGTCAGTTCTGACTCATATAGATTTGCAAAGAAATGGGTTTGAACTACCGACCTTGTGGTTAGCAGTTGAAGAAAGCGATCCCAGCATCTGTTTTTGAGATGCTATTTAACACACATGGACAGGAGTGGGCATTAACAAAAAAACAATGAACAATCTGCCTTCATTTCCCAATGACAAAATTGCCTGGGCTGAGCTTCTAACAGAAAGAGACAGGTGAAAGGCAGCAGTTGAAATGAGCTTTCTAACCCATTCTCTAAGAGCGATCTGGCATTTAGCTAGAGGCAGCTACTGTAAAAGGATTTGTGGCAGCAAATTTCTGTGAGGGAAATGAAATGTCAAGGTTTCCTCTGTGGCGAGTTGTCCTCCGTCAGTGCCGATGGTGTTCTCCACCATGTGTAGCCTAGGAATGTATTTTAAAGGGTAGATGGTTGATTTAGCAAACTGATCTTTGACAATGATGGAATGAGATACCTAATAAATGCTACTTGAAAATGTTGTTTAACATTGACGCTGTAAGGAGCTCTGGTAGCGTAGTGGTTACGAATCGGGCTGTGAACCTTAAGGCCGGCAGTTCGAAACTACCAGCAGCTCCGCGGGAGAAAGATGAGGCATTCTGCTCCCGTAAAGATTTACAGCCTCGGAAACCCTGTACAGGGTCGCTATGGGTCGGAACCGACTCGATGGCACTTAACAACAACAACAACATGTTGTGCTGTGGGTTAACGTGCTGGACTGCAAAGTCGGTTTGAACTGCCAGGTCAGCTGTTTAAGCTTACCAGCTGCTCCTTGGAAATCCTATACAGGGTTGCTATAGGTTGGAACCGACTCGACACAGCACTTAACAACAACAACAAGTTTGAAAAAGTCCAGAGCTCAAAATAATTGTTGTTATGTGCTGTGGAGTCAGTTCCAACTCATAGTGACCCTGTGCAGGGTTTCCGAGGCTGTAAATCTTTATGGGAGTGGAAAGCCTCATCTTTCTCCAGCAGAACAGCTGTTAGTTTCAAACTGTTGACCCTGAGGTTAGCAGCAAGATTCATAACCACTATGCTACCAGAGCTTCTTAAAGACAAAGGACAGGAGCAAGAAAAGAGCTGTTGTTGAGTGCTGTCCAGTCAGTTTCAACCCATAAGGACCCTGAACCTTGTGGTTCGAAGTCTAGTGCTTATCCTACAGATCCATCTTGCTGGAAGGTGTGTTTATGACTATCTGCTAAATGGGCTCTGAATTGGAATTCCTTTGATAGGAATACCAATGCTCAAAATGATCACCATGCCGTTGTGCTAATTGGCAAACATTCTGATAAAAAATCAGACTGGCCCAGGGGGCCTTTAGTGTGCAGATCACAGAAGCCCCATCTCAAAGGATCATTGAGCATGTCTTGAATGTCGGCTGGGATTCTGCAGACCCCACTGGTGTGTAGTACAAGCATTCTTGTCATGAATAGAAGTTTGCATCTTATGACAGAAACAGTAATGACACTATTACACAACTGGAAAATATGCAGAATGAAGTGCCAAGCAGGAAAAAGACAGAGCGAGAAAGTAGATGAAAATTGAAGAGAGGAAAGCTAATGAGTGTTGGAGCAGGCAGTCACAGAAAGCTCCTGAGAACAGGGGCAATGATGCTGGGTATTAAAAGGAGGCTATGCACTGGACCGGTGTGGCGCTGTGGGTTAATGCGCCAAACTGCAACGCTGTTTGAACTGCAAGGTCGGAGGTTCAAGCTCACCAGCTGCTCCTCGGAAACCCTATACAAGGTCGCTATGGGTTGGAACCAACTCGAAGGCACTGAACAACAACAACATATGCACTGGACTGTGAGCCACAAGGTCAGAGGTTCGAGCCCACCAGCCATTCCGCGGGAGAACAATGAGGTGGCGGTACAGAAAGACTATGAACAAAGGGACTAGAGCCACACAGTGTGTTCAGGTACCTTGGGCTGGGCTATGGGTGAGGCAGAGGGGAAGGAGGCAGATTCTGGAGAGCCTCAGGGACTCAGGGACTCAGACTCACAAGGGGGAGGAGTCAATGGGCGCTTTTGAGATGAGAGAGAGAGAGAGAAAGGGGGAAAGATTGATTTGGCAGCCAAGGGTTTGGGGAGTAAGCATAGACAAGCAAGTTAGGGGTCACAGCTGTGAGAAAATCACAGAGTTTGAGATGGGAGTGGGTAAGACTTTATAACTCTACTAACTTATTTTTCTTTACTATGTATTTGAAACTGTAGACATATTTGTGTCATGATTCATCATTTGTACTTTGTTTTTGTTTACTTCAAGTCGGTTCCTACACATAGTGACCCTGCATGGGCTTTCTGAGAATGGCTGGTGGGTTTGAACCACTGACCTTGCAGTTAGAAGTCCAGTGCTTATCTTACAGCTTCATGGGGCTTCAAAAAGTCCATGGGAAAATTCCATAATCTTTTAAGTCCATGTTATCTTTTAACTGTATAATTGGCCTTTTACCAAATTAAATTGTGCATTTTGCTTTACTGTTGCAAGAATAAGGATGACCACTAACAGGGTGGTTGATAGGTAAGAGCTGTCTGTTGTTATCCATTGAGATAAATGGTCATGCCTTACCCCCACCCCATCTCTAGCTGAGTCCAGGCACCGGGCTAATGACCGTTGATATGACTATAGCTTCTCCCAGACTCATTGAAATTTTCTGTCTCTCTTTCAAGGTGGTGCAGTGAATTAAGTGCTGGGCTTGTAACTGAATGGTTGAGAGTTCGAACCCAGCAGTTACCCTAAGGAAAAAAGATGTAGTTGTCTGAAACTCTGGTAGCGTAGTGGTTACCAATCGGGTTGCTAACCTCAAGGTCAGCACTTCGAAACTACCAGCAGTTCCACGGGAGAAAGATGAGGCATTCTGCTCCTGTAAAGATTCACAGCCTTGGAAACTCTGTACAGGGTCGCTATGAGTCAGAACTGACTCCACGGTACTTAACAACAACAACAACAGTCTGCTTTACTGTCTTAGAAACTCTCTGAGGCAATTCTTCTCTGTCCTACAGGGTCACTGTGGCAGTAGCTGGGTCTCTCCTTCTGCCTAGGGGAACAATTTTGTTCAACAGCAAGGACTGTAAACTAATTTTTTACAGACGGCTTAAGAGGATATCTGTCCATCAATTATCATTATTTTTTCTTTTGGTAAGAAATAGCTGGAGAAAAAAGTCAACTGTCTTTTCCTTTATTCTTGAAGGATAAGTTGCTTTTTCTTAAATATAACATCCCATCTTTCAAATGGACCTGGATTCTGATGACATAGTCAAACTCAGCAAAGTCAAGAGAAATGACACTCATGGCTCAGGAAGGATGTGCGCAGGGAGTTTCAATCCCCAGTGCTTGCTAGACACCAAATCCATGAGCAGAGTTGGTAGGGTAGTGCCCTGGTCACCTGGTCCTAGTTGGGGATTTTGCCTCTTGCTGCACAGCAGTTGAGAAACGGAGGGTAGGGGTGGACGGTGGGGGTGGAGGGAAGGAGGAAAGAAAACGCTGAACTTTTCCTTTTCCTAGTGATACCTATGAGGCCTGCTGTTAGTAGCGTGGGGTCAGTTCCGACCTATGTGCTTGCTGCACAAGGTTTTCAAGGCTGTGACCTTTCAGAAGCAGATCATCAGATCTGTCTTCTAAGGTGTTTCTGGGTGGGTTTGAACCTCCAACTTTGGGTCTAATAGTCGAGCACTTAACTTTTTGCGCCATGCAGCAACTTGTGTGATTCTGTGATGAGATTTCTGGAACTGTTTCTTTTAAAGCTTGCGGCGGTTTCCAGTCAGATGGTCCTGTGAAGAACTGTCCTTAACTTTCCTTGTCAAGGCACCGTCTGGTTTAGTATGGCCAGAACAGGAAGGAGATGAAGGCATTGGAATTTCTGGACCAGATCCCTCTTGGCCTCTGACTTTGGTTCTTTTAAAAAATAGATATCTCCAGAATCAGAACAAAACCTCTCACTTACTTGTAAGACATTTGTATAGTGGAGAAAGAGAGTGCTAAAGAGAAGATGGGACTTTGGCTTCTTGTTGGCCTTCTCATAGCAGCTAGGGAGAAGGGTCCGGATCATGTAGATCAAGCCCAGAATGAACTGATGAAGTAGTTGGCCTGTCTTCTGGGCCACTATGCCTCCTGTTCTGTCCCAATGACCCCCTCCAGACCCGACCTCCACACCGGAGAGGCAGGCAGCAGGCTTCACCCTCCTCACACCCTCCCTGAAGGAAATACTGTTCTCACCTGCTCTTACCTGTGCACCTGGCCCCACCGAACCCCAACCCCTCCAGCTTCACCCTTCTGAGGCAGTGACTGCCAACTGCCAACTTGTGAGATGCCTTGGAACCAAGCCCAGAGGGGAAAATGATTTCAGTCAGAATGTCCTCTCTCTCTGGAATTGGAATTGGAGAAATGGGCGGAAACCATGTTGCTGGTGGTGGATAGATATGGCTGAAGAGGCCCAGCCACAAGTGAGCTGAGGGGTGAGAAGGCAGGGCCAGGAGGCAAAGGCAAGGACACAGGGACTCGATGGTGCCAGCACAGAAGGGGAAGGGCATGAAGGACGGGGTAACCTGGCCCCTAGAACTGCCTTGAAACATAAGCTCCTTCTAGCTCACACAGGGAGCCTGGCCCTCCAGGGGGCTCCTGTTCCTCCTGTTGGTCCCAGCAGTTGATGGGCCCCTTGTCCTGGATTCCCATTTCCCCTGTTTCCACACAGGCCCCTAAGCTGAGTCACCATGACTTGCTGAACCCAGAATGAGCCTGATTCCTTGAGTGGCCACTGGGGTTCCCTTACGGCTCACCCCCAATTTCCTCCTCTGGCTTGAATTGCTTTGGTTTTAGCAAAAGAAGGCACAGACACTGTGGGAAGAAAATGCATTAAAGTTATGCAGAGCCTTTATGGAGCATCAGCCACCTCCTGTGTGCAGCAGACAGCAGAGGCAGCTCAGCCTCTCCAGACAGGAGTTGAGTGACCAGAGCCAGGGCCTGGGGGAGGGGACATTCAAAGTAGAAAGGCCATGGAGGAGGGAATTGGGGAGGAGATCAAAGAGGGGAGTGATGATGAGGGACGACATGTGGTGCTATAAGATAAGCACAAAATCCATAGTTCAAACCCACCAGCTGCTCCTTGGAAACCCTATACAGGGTTGCTATGAGTCAGAACCAACTCGATGACACTTAACAGCAATAGCATATAGTATTATTAGTGTGAGGTGGTGGTTCTTGCCTTCTGTGTGAGAAATCTAGGCTCAATTCCCAGCCAATGTTCCTCATGTTCAGTTACCACCTGTTTGTCATTGGAGGTAGATTTCAGCAGAGCTTCCAGACTACTAAAGATGAGGAAGAAAGGCCTGGAAATCCACTCCCAAATTCCAGTCAATGAAATCCCTATGGATTCCAACAATCAGATCCCATTGTGCACGAGGTCACCATGAGAAGGGGGCCAATCTAACGACAGTTCATGACAACATATAATATTATTTGTCACATAATAATAATAAGGTATGCAGGGAAGACGAGTTAATACCGCTGTCATTCAAATTTATGCACCAACCACTAAGCCAGTGAGGATGAAATAAAAGAATTCTACCAACTTCTTTAATCTGAAATTGATCAAACATGCAATCAAGATGTATTGAACATTGCTAGTGAATGGAATGCAAAGGTTGGAAACAAAGAGAAAAGATCAGTAGTTGAAATATATGGCCTTGGTGATAGAAACTATGCTAGACATCACATGACAGAATTCTGCAAAACCGATGATTTCTTTATTTCAAGTACCTTCTTTAGACAGCATAAGAGACTATATTACACGCGTGGACCTCACCAGATGGAATATACAGAAATCAAATTGACTATATCTGTGGAAAGAGACGATGGAAAAGCTCCAAATCATCAGCCAAAACAAGGCCAGGGGCAGATTGTGGAAAAGACCAACAATTGATCATATGCAAGTTCATACTGAAGCTGAAGAACATGAAAACAAGTCCACAGAGCCAAAATATGACCTTGAATATATTCCACCTGAATTTAGAGATCATCTGAAGAACAGATAATACATTAAATACTAAAGACCGAAGACAAGAAGAGTTGTGGGATGATAGCAAGAACATCATACATGAAGAAAGCAAAAAGTCATTAAGAAGACAAGAAAGAAGGAAGATCAAAATGGATGTCAGAAGAGACACAGAAACTTGTTCTCCAGCATAGAGATGCTAAAGCAAGTGGAAGAAATGAGGAGATCCAAGAGCTGAACAGAAAATTTCAAAGGTCAGCTTGAGAAGACAAAGTCAAATAGTACAACAAAATGTGCAAAGACTTGGAGTCAGAAAACCAAAAGGGAAGAACATGCTCAGCGTTTCTCAAGCTGGGAGAACTGAAGAAAAAAATCAAGCCTTGACTTTAATTATTGAAGGATTCTCTGGGCAAATTATTGAAAGATGCAGAAAACATCAAAAGATGCACAAATGAATACACAGAGTCACTGTACCACAAAGAAATGTTTGATATTCAACCGTTTCAAGAGGTAGTATATGAACAAGAGCCAATGATATTGAAGGAAGAAGTCCAAGGTACATTGAAGGAATTGGCCAAGAACAAAGCACTGGGAATTGATGGAAGAAAAATTGAAATCTTTCAAGAAAGTGAGGCAGCACAGGAGGCACTCACTCATCTATGCCAAGAAGTTTGAAAGACAATTTTCTGGCCAAGTGATTGGAAGAGATCCGTATTTGTGCCCATTCCAAAGAGAGGTGACCCAATAGAATGTGGAAATCATCGGACAGTATCTTTGACATCCCATGCCAGTAAAGTTTTACTAAAGATAATACAGAAACAGCTGCAACCATACATTGTTAGAGAATTTCCAGATGTTCAACGCAGATTCTAAAGAGGCTATGGAATGAGGGACATCATTGCTGATGTCCGATGGATCTTGGCTGAAAGCAGACAATACCAGAAGATGTTTACCTGTGTTTTATTGTCTGTGCAAAGGCTTTCGATTGTGTGGATCATGACAAGCTATGGACAACATTGTGAAGTATGAGTATTCCTGAACACTTAATTGTGCTCATGAGGAATCTGTACATGGACTAAGAGGCAGTTGTTAGAACAGAACATGGGAACACTGAATGTTTTAAAATTAAGAAAGGTGTGCGACAAGGTTGTATCCTTTCACCATACATATTCAACCTGTATGCTGAGCAAATAATCTGAGAAACTGGGTTATATGAAGAAAAACGTGGCATCAGGATTGGAGGAAGACTCATTAACAACCTGTGATATGCAGATGATACAACCTTGCTTGCTGAAAGTGAAGAGGACTTAAAATATTTACTGATGAAGATCAAAGAGCACAGCCTTCAGTATGGATTACATCTCAATGTCAAGAAAACAAAAATCCTCACCACTGGACCAATAAACAACATTCTTATCAATGGAAAAAAGATTGAAGTTATCAAGGACTTCATTCTTTTTGGATCAACCATCAACACTCATGGAAACTGCAGTCAAAAGAAATCAAACAGTGTATTGCATTATGTAAATCTGCTGCAGAAAACTTTTTTAAGGTGTTGAAGAGCAAGATGTCAGCTTGAGAACTGAGGTGCGTCTGACCCAAGCCATGGTGTTTTCTATAACCTCACATGCATGCACAATCTAGATCGTGAATAAGGAAGACCATAGAAGAATTAATGCTTTTGAGTTATGGTTATTGGAGGAAAATATTGAAAGTGCCATGGGCTGCCAAAAGAACCAACAAATCTGTGTTGGAAGAAGTGCAGCCAGAGTGCTCCTTGGAGGCCAGGATGGCCGAACTTCATTTTTCATACTTCAGACATATTGTCAGAAGGGAGCAGTCTCTGGAGAAGGATATAATGCTTGGTAAGGTGGAGGGTCAGAGAAAAAGAGGAAGACCCCCAGCGAGATGGATTGGCAAAGTGGCAGCATCAGTGGGCTCAAGCATGGCTATAATAGTGAGGTTGGCCCAGGACAGGACAATGTTTCGTTCTTTGTACATAGGGTCGCTGTGAGATGGTACCGATTCGATGTCACCTGACAACAATCACAACATGTAGGATGATACTAATGCCAAAAAGAGTTAGGGTAGAGAGGACGTGCGTGTCTGTTTGTAGGGAGGACTCAATGTCGAGTTGAGATGGCATTTTGAGCTATGGTCTGTTTATCAGTAGACAGAGGATTTAATAAGATAATTGTAGGAAATTGCTCCTGAGACACTGTTCTTTTCTCCCTCCTTTCTTGCTTTAAGCATCAGGATACAGATTGGGGAGGTGGTAGCATTTCAGGCGTATGAAGTAGCTCACAGAGCCTCAGTGCACCGGGAGCAAACCCTGCATGTGTACACATGAAGCCCCTATAATCCCTGGTCCCGGCTCATCGCCGCAAGCCAGCATCTGCCGCGTCCCCTCTACCAGGATCAAGAAACCAAATGATCACCTTGTCACTGCTAGATTGCTTTTGGAAAAAGACCTCTAGAAATAAATGACCCCATAACTTAGTTAAATATTAAATATTAGTTAAATATTTGAATGCCATTGGTGTTTGTTTTCAAAACGTTTTTGACTTTACCCATGGTTCGTTTCATCTTTCCAGATGCGGGTCATCGCCTTTTATAGGGTGTTGATCAGAGCTGGCATGACCCTGAGGGCCTTTAGGAATAATTCACCATTGGACAACCTGTACCTGGGGAAGAGCAGAAGAGGGTGTGTGTGAGTGTGTGTGTGTGTGCACTGCCGGTGGGGGTCATCAGCACTCAGAACAGGCCTCACTCCAGTGACCTCGTGTTCCTTTGACTCTCACTGTCTGAAACTGGAGCCCTAGAATGTCCACCTTAGTGAAGCAGGTTAGGTTGGTGAGACAGATTTCAGTCTGTCTTTCAGCGTACCCATGGCTTGAACAAGCTCTCTTTTGTGGGAGGCTCTCCAGAAACACCTGACCCAGGACAGCCCATATATTCCCACTGTCCCATCTCCCCTGCCATGTCTGGAGGAAAGGGTGCAGAGAGTAGCAAATAACAGGGCCGGTCAATAACTATGGAGGTGTCTACAACTTACTTCTTTTTAAACAAATTTAGCATGAAATTTACTATTTTAGTTATTTTCAAAGCATGCAACACAGGGACATTAATAACATTCATCCTATTGTGTAACTATCACTACGATCTATTCCCATAGAGTTTTCATTAACCACATAGACAGTATAGTATCCACTGAGCAATAACTGCTCTCCCCATTCTTCTGGGTCCCTTGTCCCACTGTCACTTTGTATTTGCCTAATCTAGAAATTTCACATAAGTTGTTGTTGTTAGGTGCCATCGAGTAGGTGCTGACTCATAGTGACCCTATGCACAATAGAATGAAACACTGCCCGATTGATCCTAGGCCAACGTTCCAATTGTTGCCACACTTGAGTCCAATCCAGCTCTCTGGAGGAGGGGGAGGGGCAGGGTCTTCCTCTTTTTCTCTGACCCTCCACCTTACCAAACATGATATCCTTCTCCAGAAACTGCTCCCTCCTGAAAATAT
>NW_006408700.1:6679210-6699080 GCF_000296735.1 Chrysochloris asiatica
ACAGATCTGTTGGTTCTTTTGGCAGCCCATGGCACTTTCAATATTTTCCTAAAACACCATAACTCAAAAGCATCAATTCTTCTATGGTCTTCCTTATTCAGCATCCAACTTTTGCATGCATATGACCAAGTCAATGGCTTGGGTCAGGCGCACCTCAGTTCTCAAGCTGACAGCTTGCTCTTCAACACTTTAAAAAGGTCTTGTGCAGCAGATTTGCCTAATGCAATACTTCATTTACAGGATCCTATGTTTATTCTTTGGGATCTGGCTTATTTCACTTAACATATTTTCCAGGTTGTAGCATGTATCAGAACTACATTTCTTTATATGACTGAATAATATTCCATTGTATGAATAAACTACATTTTGTTCATCCACTCATCTGTTTATGGGCATTTCAGTTGTCCCCACCTGTGGCTACTGTGAATAATGCTACAATGAACACTGGTGTACATGTGGCTGTTTGAGACCCTAGTTTCAACTCTTTTGGGTATGTATCAAGAAGTGGAATTGTGCTAATTCTATTTAACATTTGAGGAATAGCTGTTCTACTATTTTACATTCCCACCAGCAATGGACAAGGGTTCCAATATTTCCATACCCACATAGACACTTGTTACTTTCTGCTTTGTTTTAACAGTAACCACCTGGACTACAAACCCACAAAGTCGGCAGTTCAAAGCCACCAGCTGGTCTTCAGAAACCCTATCCAGGTTCACTGTGGGTTGGAACCGAATCAACGTCACTTAAAAACAAGAACAACCCGAGTGGTTGTGAGGTGGTTTTGATTTGCATCTCCCTCATGACTAATAACTAATGATGATTGAGTGTCTTTGACTGTTGAGCTCCTTGGTGACGGCTATTCCGGATTCTGGATTCATCCAGAACCTTGGACTCTGACCAGGGACTGGGAATGAGGAATAAGAGACAGGCCTGTTCTGGCTGCTTGCTGTCTCTAAGCACTTAGAGTCAAGCACTCGGTAATGGGTTGCTCAGGTGACACATTGTGTCTGATGGTTTCTCTTGTGGAATACAGCTTCTGCACTTAGCTCAGCCACACAGTCTGAGATTTTTCTTTTTTATTATTGTGAATTATGTGGGTTTACATGGGAGGACATCAGTTTTACATTCATCCTATCGTATTTTGCTTCATTGCAATGATTACATTCCCCTCCATGCATCATCAAATAACCAATGGATATACACCACAGGCCCGCCCCCACCTCCCACCGGCCATCAGGACACAGTCCCTCTCCCTCCCTGAGTCGAGTGTCCACAGCCGCTCCACCTGTCCATGTCATCGTCTCTGTCTCCATCTCTGGCGTCACTGCCTCTCTGGGTAGGGTCCCGCTCTCCATTCTTCTCACTTGATGGTCCCAGGAACGTACATTCCTGGGCTGCAAAATCAATTACTCCCCTTCTTTTGTCGAAAAAAATCTACCTCTACATTTCTGACCCTCACTGTCAGTCCTGATGGCAATTATTCACTATTGTACCACAAGAGTCTTATCCCCATTCCTTTCGCCAGCCCGGTCCCAACAGTTTGGAAATCATTCAGTGGATATTCTACCTACCCCTGCCCTATCTGGAACTAGGCTCCCTCTTGAAAGCTTTCAAGTCAGTCACTTCTTGCTTTCGTAGCACGCCCCCCTCCCCCATTTTGGGTAGCCAATGCCCAAGTTGCCCATCCCTGTCAACCCTATGTACCGAGGGGGTGGGAGTGATCCTTGCTGTAAAGATTTGTTTCCTTTTTTGAGCTACTACATCCATAAGTGTGAATAAGAAAGATCGTAGAAGAATTGATGCCTTTGAGTTGTGGTGTTGGAGGAGAATACTGAAAGTACCATGGACTGCCAAAAGAACCAATAGATCTGTTTTGGAAGAAGTGCAGCCAGAGTGCTCCTTGGAGGCCAAGATGGCTAAGCTTCGTCTCTCATACTTTGGACATATTGTCCAGAGGGAACAGTCACTGAAGAAGGATGTCATGCTGGGTAGGGTGGAGGGTCAGAGAAAAAGAGGAAGACCCCTAACGAGATGGATTGACTAGGTGGCATCATTGATGGATTCAAGTGTGGCAGCGGTAGTGAGGTTGGCCCAGGATCGGACATTGTTTCGTTCTGCTGTGCATGGGGTCGCTATGAGTCAGTTCCAACTCGATGGCACCTGACAACAAACATCCATAAGTATAGGTAAATTTCATCAGATTGTAGTGGGTTACTCATTTTTTTTTTTTTTAAACCCTTTTCTTTCTTCTTCTAGTCAACTTCTGGTCATCCATTCATCAAGGCCAGGTCAAGTGGGTACTATCTGTAAGTATCGATGTTCTTGTGCATCTCCCCTCACTTCATGTCAGCTGGACGCTTCACTCCAAGCTCTAGTCCTCTGTTGCCATGTCACTGCCTCTGGGCCCAGAAGCCCCTGGGTCTTGCTGTACTGCTGGCCATCCAGGTCTCCACCTGGGCTCACAGTAGTCTATTGAATGTGGTTGGACTCAGATCCCAACTTCATTGCTGTTTTTACCCTTTCTTCCTCTTATTGGTGACCCACGTGGTCACCAGCCAGACCACATGTCTGCTCGTGTATTCCCCTTGAGTCCCAGTCTTGGAAGGAAGTTTGCTCTGAGGAGACCCAACCACTTGCCTTGATGACTCCCCTGCAAACAGCTTACTTGTTCTTGTAGTAATCAGTCAGACTGCTGTTATTGTTTCGGATTTTTCCTGCTGGTCCTTTTTTGGGGGTGTGTGCACTCATCCACCTGAAGGCGTCCAGGCTGGGCAAAGAAGGCACGACAGGGAAGAGGAGGAAAAAATGTGTAGAATCCCCCACACCTCCTTTTGCAAATGTCACTGTGCTGCTTTTAATGCCAGCTCCGTATGCCACTGGTTTCCTGTAGTCTTGCCCTCTGACCTCCACCCGGGTGGGATGGCCACAGAGGGAGTCCTGTGTCTTGACCAATTCCTAAATCGCAATATTTTCCTTCATATCGTAATTTTTCCACTGGGAGTTGTGGGAAACTGACACCCTGCCCCTTATGCTAACTCCAGAGCTCTGGTACTGTTCTATGAGAGCAGCTTCTTTGGGTTTTCAGCCCTTCCCCCCATGGAGCCTGTCCTACCTGACTCTGCTCTGCCGCCACCAAAACTGTAAATCTAGCCTGAGATGTTTGATGTTTTTGCATGTGTAAGCAGCATTTAAACTCCAACAAGATTTAGTTTTTCATTTCATCCACCTTCATTCCTGAGAGACCACATGAGCAGGAGTCAGAGGTGGGCAGGCCCTGTGACGGACGATATTGCCTAGTGGTTAAGCACACAGGCCCTGGAGACAGATGTCCCAGTTCACAACCCCTCTCAGACCCTCTTATTGTGGTCATGCAAATTCAACTCTCTGTGCCTCAGTTTCTTTCTGGGCTAATTATGATACCTATCTCATAGGATTGTCATGAGATGGGAGTGAGTTTTCCCACATAAAGATTTTAGAATCAAACCTGACACAAAACAAGTATTTAATACGGAAAATATCGGAAAAGCACACACAAATCTCCATTCAGGAGATTCTCCAACCAGGGGAATTGAGATTTAGTCCTTTCAAAGACTCTGATTTTCTGTCAAATGAGAGTTACCTCCTTATACATACTGACTGTGTTGTACTGTAGTGGTTACGAGTTACGCTGCTATCCTCAAGGTTATTAGCTCAAAACTACCAGCCGTTCTGCAGAAGAAAGATGAGGCTTTCTGCTCCCATAAAGATTTACAGCCTCGGAAACTCTATGCAGGGTTGTTGTGAGTTGGAACCAACACCATGGCACACGGCCACCATCACCACTGTTGCCTAGGGCTGTAGTAACAAAGGGCCACCACGTGGGTGGCTTTAAAGAACATAGATATATTGTCTCAAGGGTCTCAGAGAACTCAGGGCTTCCACAGGATCCAGCTCTCTGTGAAGGCTCCAGGTCTAGATCCTTCCTGGCTTCTTCAAGCTCTGGACATGCATGTTCATGTTGCTACGTTGGATCCTGTCTCCCTGTCAGCTTTCCCTTTTCATAAGATACCACTCAAAAAAGATGAGGACTCCCCTTTCTTTGATATAATCTCATGAATATAAGTGATAACATCTGCAAACAAAACCCCTATTTTTCCAAATGAGGTCACATACACAAGATGGAGCTTCAACGTATCTTTTTGGGTCATAATCCTGTCATTCAGAGGGTTGTGGTTGTTGTTGTTAAGTGCTATTGAGTACGTTCCGATGCATAATGACCCTGCATAAGACTTCCAAGGATCAGCTAGTGGGTTTGAACTGCTGACCCTGTGGCTTGAAGTCCAGTGCTGATCCTATAGCATCTTGCCAGGAGTACTGCCTTGAAATTCTAAATACAGGGGGCATGAAAGTGGGGAACGGGTGGGGTTGTTTTTGTTTTTTCCTGTGGGGAAGGGATGCTCAGAGCCAAGGTCTTTTAGTCTCTCTACCTAGAGTCCTGCTGTGGTGTTATAGGGTAAGTACTGGACTGAAAGGGTGGTTTGAGCCACAAGGTAGATGGTTCAAACTCACCAACTGCTCCTCAGAAACCCTATACAGGTTCGTTATGAGTCGGAACCAACTTGTTGGCACTTAATAGCAACAACAATGTTCTCTCTAGGACAAGTGGCCTTAAGCAAGTCCCTCTAAAAAGGCAGCTGCATGCTGGTCCACCTTGCACATACCTGTCATGCAATAGGTCCTCAGTAGCCATCCACTCCACCACTCATCTGTCATACTGTGGTGGCTTGTGAGTTGCTGTGCCACTGGTATTTTAAATACCAGCTGGGTCACCCATGGTGGACAGGTTTCAGATGAGCTTCCAGACTAAGACAGACTAGGAAGAAGGGGTGACGAACCACTGCCGAATATTTAGTCACTGAAAACTTTATGAATAGCAGAGAAACACTGTCAGATATAGTGCTGGAAAATGAGCCCCTCAGGTTGGAAGGCACTCAAAATGTGACTGGGGAAGAGCTACATCCTCAGAGTAGACTTGACCATGATGATGTGAATGGAGTAAAGCCCGAGGGAGAAAAGCCCAAAGGACCTTCATTTGAGGATGGGGCACAATTCAACATGAAGAGAAACAGCTGTAAACATCCATTGAAAATCGGAACATGGAGTGTATGAAGTATGAATCTGGGAAAATTGGAAGTTGTCAAAAATGAAATGGAACACATAAACATCGATATCTTAGGCATTAGTGAGCTGAAATGGACTGGTATTGGCCATTTTGAATCTGACGACCACATGGTTTACAATGCCAGAAATGACAAATTGAAGAGGAATGATGTTTCATTCATTGTCTAAAAGAACATATCCAGATCAGCCATGAGGTGCAATGCTGTCTGTGATAGGATAATATCCATGCGCCTACAGGGAAGCCCAGTTAATACCACTGTTATTTGAATTTATGAACCAACTACTAAAGCCAGTGAGTAAGAAATGGAAGAATTCTACCAACTTCTTCAATCTGAAATTGATCAAACATGCAATCAAGATGTATTGTTCATTACTGGTGATTGGAATGCAAAGGTTGGGAGTAAAAAGGAAGTATTAATAGTTGGAAAACATGGCCTTGGTGATAGAAATTATGCTGGAGAACGCATGATAGAATTCTAAAAAATCAATGATTTGTTCATTTGAAATACTTTCTTTAGACAGCATTAGAGACGATTATACACATGGACCTCACCAGATGGAATACATAGAAATCAAATTGACTACACCTGTGGAAAGAGAAGATGGAAACGCTCCATATCATCAGTCAAAACAAGGCCAGGGGTAGATTATGGAACAGACCATCAATTAATTATATGCTAATTCAAACTGAAGCTGAAGAAAATAAAAACAAGTCCATGAGAGCCAAAATATGACCTTGAATATATCCCACTTGAATTTAGAGATCATCTGAAGAACAGATTTGATACATATTATCAGGAGGGACCAGTCGGTGGAAAAGGATATCATGTTTGGTAAGGTGGAGGGTCAGAGAAAAAGAGGAAGACCCCCAACAAGATGCATTGGCCGAGTGGCAGCATTGATGGACTCAAGCAAGGCAACAGTAGTGAGGTTGGCCCAAGATCGGGTAGAGTTTCATTCTGCTGTGCATAAGATATCTATGAGTAGGTGCTGACTCAATGGCACCTAACAACAACAACAAACCATACACTGAATGAAGGGTGAGGTGGAGTGAGCCTATGCAGTACTTGGGTCATGTTTTGGTTTCTCTGAGACCTTTATACAGAAATAGAGTTCTTGTTCAATGGAAACAGTGGTGGTTCAGAGGTAGACTCCTGGGTGATGTGGGTTCAATTCCTGTCTAATATACTTTATGCACAGTCTGTCAGTTTAGGCTTGCTTGCTGCTATGATGCTGAACAGGTTTCAGAGGATCTTTCAGACTAAGATGGACTCAGAAGAAAGTCCTGACAATCTATTTCTGAAAATCAGTCAATGAATATGCTATGGATCATGACAGTCTAAGCAGCAAAGGATCATGGGGATGGAGCAGGACTGAGCAGCATTTGGTTGGGTTGTGCCTGGGATTGTCAGGAGTCCAGGGTCAACATGACAACAGTTAACCACACTAACTAGAGTCCTGCTAGTGTCTCCCTGGAAACCAGGCTTCTTCTTCCATGAGAGATTACGTGGAGAGCCACAACCTACCATTTGGTAAATGCAGGGTGTCAGTTGGCTCAGACTACCGATGGAGCCTCCAGTTCAGGACATGAATTGAGAAGCCTCACTGTGGAGGTGGCGGATGGAGTGGCTGCAGTGAAGTGAGCTTGGCCACATACTCAGGGAGCACTTTCCTTCCCGGTGGCAGCTGACTCCCAGCCCAGATTTGGTTTCAGCCTAGTCAGCATGGGCTTCTCTGAGTCTTCTTAGCTAAATCTGGGAGGCTTAAGCAGGATAAAACAGTGTTCTGAGGTGAGTGGTGTATTTTATTACCGCCCAGGGGCTGGCTGGGGTATCTTTAAGAGGATGAGGAGACACCCGGGAGCTCTTCCTGGAATGTGAAGTTGGCAATTACAAAACCAGGAGCCATTTAAGTTCTGAGAATCGGTGTCCAGAGAAAACACATGCGATTGTGCTACTTAAAATGACTAAAGATAGCAAAGGCGTGAAACAGAATGAGCTGACACCTCTTAGTACATATGCAAAGGGGCTTCAAAAATCTGTGGAAAAAGTCCATGATCTTTTCATTCCGTTTCCCCACAAACTTTCAGAAGCCCCCTCTTACATGTCATGTTCTTGGATATACAGAATTCTGAAGCTAGAAATTCAGCTTGGATTTCTATGCAGGCCTTTTTTTTTTCTTTTTTCTTTTTTGTACTGTCATCAATTGTTACTGCAGTGAAATGTGTATAACAAAATATTTGCCATTTCAACCATTTTATGAACATAACTCAGCATAACTGGTCAATTTTTGCAGATGAGAATACTGAGGCTTCAAGGAATTAAATAAATGACTTGTCTGAGATCCAGAACAAAATCTTGAATAGATTCCAGATTTTTCTCATTTCAATCCAACTCCTGGATTGTACAAAATACACTCTATTTATTTTTAGCTCATGTTTCATTTATTCATAACATTAATGTGTAATACCATTGATAACTTCTTTGTTATTTTAAAAGTTAAACAAAGATTGATTCGTTGACTACTATATTCTGTCCTGGTCTTGCTTTCAGGATTAAAAGAAAATGTTTGATTTTTTTGAAGCATCTTCATTTCAATCCATATTACAAGTGAATTCGGGTCAGATATTAGAATCTGAGTTCTGGTGTGGCGCTACGGGGTAATGTGCTAGATTGTCGGTTTGAACTACAAGGTTGACGGTTCGAGCTCACCTGTCGCTCCACAGACACCCTACACAGGGTTACTATGAGTCGGAGACAACTCGACAGCACTTAACAACAACAATCAGAATCTTTATTACATTTCTCTTCTCAGTCTGAAATTTAAGTCATTTAAATTCACTGTGAAATAAGCAATATATTTTTCTCTATATGATATGAGCTCTAATTTATTAAAGAGAATTTTAATGCAATTTATAAATAACATTGTTGTTAGATGCCATTGAGTTGGTTACCACTCCCAATGATCCTGTGTATACAGAAGAATGAATCACTGTCTGGGTCCACATCATTCCTACAATTGTTGCTAAGTTTGAGCCCATTACTGCCACCATGGCAGCCCATCTCAGTTTGTTGAAATAGTTCAATTTATATTCTTTACATTCCTGGAGTCTTGCTTTTCTCCACTGCTTCCAGTGCAGCTTGAATTTCTTCCTTCAAATCCATCAGCTCTTGATCATATACTACTTCTTGAAATGCTTGAATATGGACCAATTATTTTTGCTACAATGACTTTGTGTATTCCTTCCATCTTCTTTTGATGGTTCCTATTTCATTCATTAAGTTTCCCATAGAATCCTTAAATATTGTAACCCGAGGCTATACTTTGTCTTCTTCAGTTCTTTCGATAGCTTTAGAAATGCTGAGTGTGTCCTTCACTTTTGGTTTTCTGACTCGAGGTCTTTACACATTTCATTATAATACATTACTTTGGTTTCTTGAGCTGCCCTTTGAAATTTTCTGCTCTCTTACTTGATGAAGTAAAAGAGATAAGCAGAAATTTGCCCATAGAATTTTTCAATATTGCAATGGATTCTGTTATTTCTTCAGTTCTTTCAGCTTGAGACCTGCTGAGCATGTTCTTCCCTTTTGGTTATCTGACTTCAGGTCACTCTTTTTTTCTCTTTAATTTGGAAATGCATTTAATTCTTATATTACAGAGTATAAAACATATTATTTAGTATTAACAGTATAAATATAGTTAGGAAAAATCTAGTTTACTTATGTGTGTGTGAAACAGACTCTTAAATTATTCAGGTTAAGAACTTTGGAGAACATTTATAATCTAAGTAGTAGAATTCCTTCAGCTTTTACAATGAGATTTTCTTCTAGTATCTCACTAAATTTGTTTCTATTTAGGAGTCTCTGTTAATTTAAAACAGTGCTTCTCGAAGGAGATTACTTTTGTCTCTCAGAGGAAAACATCCACTGTTTGTCAATATTCTTGCTTGTTGCTACTGGTGGGCAGGGGCTAGAGGGTACTCCAGGTTTTCATTGAATATAATGCACAGTGAAATCCCCTGAGAAACCTTGCTCTAAATTATTATTGCAAGAAAACATTCCTTGAATGGTGGCAGGAGGAGATGTAAGAAGAATCCAGAAAAAATTCTTAGTCTACCAACCTTTCCTTTTTGGTAGACATATAACTTCCAGTGATGGATTCATTACTTCTCAGAATTC
Organism: Chrysochloris asiatica; assembly: GCF_000296735.1. NCBI lineage: Eukaryota > Metazoa > Chordata > Mammalia > Afrosoricida > Chrysochloridae > Chrysochloris > Chrysochloris asiatica. Next base: position 6,688,552 of record NW_006408700.1, read on the forward strand.
TCTGACACAGAGATTTCCTCACAGCCTATTCCCTGCCACATTCACACTGTACACACAGTAGCCTCTCCTCCAACTCACCTCAACTCCATCTTTTTAGCTCTGGAGAGAATTCCAAAGGTCAATAGAAAGAATAATCATTGAGCTAATCACTGACCAAAATGCATTCTGAGTTTCAATTAACATTCAAGGATGGCATTTACTTACTATTTTTTATTAAGAGGAGAGAAAATATTGCAGAACAGGGAACTTCTATTTTTGTTTTGTTTTTTTTTTATCTCAAGAGACTATACATACACTCAACCAAGTTACTCAAAATTATTTTAAAACATGTTCTAAAATTAAATATCCACTGTTTTTGTTTGATAACGTTACTTTGGACACCATGCAAATTTAATATATATACGTTGTTATTGTTATGTGCTGTCGAGTCAGTTTTGGCTCAAAGTGATGCTGTGTAGGATTTCCGAGGAGTGGCTAGTGAGCTTAAACCACTAACCTTGCAGTTCGAACTGACCTTGAGGTCAAGTTCCTCGACCGCTCCTCGGAAACCCTATACAAGGTTGTTATGGGTTGGAACTGGGTCAATATTACTCATCAACAACAATATATGTATGTACTTCTGGTGTAGCACTGTAGGACCAACACTGGACTGCAAACTACAGGTTGGCAGTTCAAACCCACCAGCTGCTCCTTGGAAACCCTATATAGGCTGGCTATGAGTTGGAATCAACTCAATGGCACTTAACAACAACAACAACGTATATATATTGCCTCCACCAGACTGTGAGTTCCACAAAGTCAAGAAAAACATTTTATTCTTCTTTCTATCTCAATGCATAAATCTTTAAACAACAGAGTGAATTTTATTTGAGTCATAACATTCAAATATATCTTAATGGATCTCAATTTAATAATAAAAAAAATAGTTGTGTAGATCATAGCATCACATACATGCCATATATGCACAGACATGTCTGAGTCCTGTATATAAGACAGATACACAGAGACATGAAGAGTCCTGGTGTGGTACTGTAGGGTAAGCAATGGCCTGCTAACCTCAAGATCTGTGATTCAAACCCACCAGCTGCTCCTCAAAAAATCCTATATAGAGCCATCTGACTTGACAGCACTTAACAACAACATGCAGAGACAAAGATCATAGGGAAAAATACTTGTACCACCCCACCTTATGTTTTATCCAGTATCTGGAATATTCATACTCTCTCTCTCCCTCAAGTCTTTTCTATAACCTTTCCTCTTTGCTTATGAAGCATTATGTTGTTAACCCCTTCACTTGCCTATTGCTTAGATTCCCTCTCAGGCATCAGCTGCTTTGACTGTCCATGACTGGATTGGACCTATTTCTATCAACTCCTTTGGTCTAGTACCACGAAGTACTAGATGTGCTTGTTTATTTGTCTAGATTTTGTTCCAAGCAAACTTTATAAAGATTTTGCTAGAGGATAGAGTTGTGTCTTAATCACACTAAAATTCCCTAAATTTAGCTCAGAACATAGAGCTGGCACATAATTATTGCTCACCAAGTGTGTGGATTGAGTGAATGAGAAATAAGCCATCATTTGAACACAATTAAATCCTTCTTCCATGAGTAGAGGTGGCACAATTGACAGAAACCTGTGAAGAATTCTTCTCCCTAAAGACCTAAAGGGAGGTGGTACTATCAAGGAAGGTCGTAGCATTCTTAGGCAGCTATATGTATCCAAGACACTGTTCCCTCTCTTTAATTGGGAAAAAGGAAGGAGGAAAATGCTACTACAGTGAAACATGAATGCTAATTTCAGAGTTCTGTATTTTCAAAACCACCAATTGCTCCCCAGAAGGCTGAAGCTGTCTGCTCATATAACAATTTATAGTCTTGGAAACCCTACATAATGTTGCTATGAGCTGGAATTGACTCAAATGCAGGTTTTATATTTTGGGGGTTGTATACACTTACTGTCCTGGAAGCTACTCCTGACCGTTAGCTTTATTGTTGATGTAAGATGTGCATGAATATTAATGGCATTCTTTACCTAAGTATGCACAGTAGCATTAATTTCCATTTCTCTATTTCCCCTTCCCTACCTCTCTCTTCTCTTCCTCATTGAATCTCATTTCACTTTTCTAACTGAGAATCTAGTGCAATGTGAAAAGCGGTTGTTGTTTATGTTGTTGCTATGTGCCGTGGAGTCAGCTCCAACTCATAGCGACCCTGTACAGGGTTTCCGAGGCTGTAAATCCCTACGGGAGCAGAAAGCCACATCTTTCTCCTGCGGAATAGCTGGTAGATTCGAACTGCTGACCTTGTGGTTCACAGTCCGATTCGTAACCACTAAGCTACCAGAGCTCCTTGTTTTTTATGTTAGATATCATCAAGTTGATTCTGACTTGCAGTCATCCTATGTACAAAAGAATCAAACATTGTCCGGTCTTGTGCCACCCTCACAATTGTTGTATTTGAGTCCACTGTTGCAGACACTGTATCAAACAATCTCATTGGGGGTCTTCCTGTTTTTCATTGACCCTCAACTTTATGAAACATGATGTCCTTCTCCCGGGACTGGTCCCTACTGGCAACCTGCCCAAAGTTTGAGAGATGAAGTCTCGTCATCCTGTCTTCTAAAGGGTATTCCAACACAGATTTTTATTTGTTCTCCTGGAAATCCATGCTATTTTCAATATTCTTCTCTGGCACCATAATATAAATGCATCAATTCTTCTATGGTCTTCCTTATTTATTGTCCAATGTTCTTATGCATATGAAGCAATGCCTTGGATCAGGCGCACTTTAGTTCTCAAAGTGACGTCTTTGGTCTTGAACACTTTAAAGAGATTCTTTTCACACAGATTTGGCTAATGCAGTGTCTTGATTTTTTTTTGACTGCTGCTTCCATCAGCATACTTGATGAAGTAAAAGCGATAAGCAGAAATTTGCACATAGAATTTTTCAATATTGCATTTGCTTGAGTTTATTCTTCAGTTCTTTCAGCTTGAGAAGTTCTGAGCATAGTCTTCCCTTTTGGTTATCCTACTTCATGTCACTCTTATTTGTGTGTGTGTGTGTGTGTGTGAATATATGACTAATGTCACAAGGAGTTAGTTCTGCTATTTTTTTTAGGAAGTAACTGCCTCCTTAGGTTTTTTTTTTCAGTACAAACATCACCATTCACCCAGTTGCTTAAACTAAAACTTACCCCTCCCCTAATACAGTGTCCTCGGAAATCCTATGCAGGGTCACTATGGGTCGGAATTGACTCGACGGCACTTAACAACAACAACAATACAGTGTGGTGCTGTGGGTTAATGTGCCAGATTGCAAAACCGTTTAAACTGCAAGGTTGGCAGTTCAAGCTCACTAGCTGCTCCTCTGAAACCCTATAAAGGGTCACTATGGGTCAGAACTGACTTGATAACACTAAATAACAACAACAAAATACCTAGTCTGGAGTCCTGGTGTGGTGCTGTGGGTTAATGTGCTAGACTACACAGTTGGTTAGAATCACAAGGTTGGTGGTTCAAGCTCACCAGCTGCTCCTAGGAAACCCTATACTGAGTCACTATGAGTCAGAATTGACTTGACAACACTTAACAACAACAACAACAACAATATCTAGTCTATTGGAAGGTCTTGTCCAACTCTTAAATGCATTTCAGAGTTATTTTTCCACCTCCACTAACAACATTCTATTCTAAGCTCCACTGTCCCTTGCCTGTTCTACTGCAAAAACTTGGCATTCATTTTTCACACTGGAGCCAGAATGGCTTTTTTTGTTTTAAAGAATTATAGATTCATAGGAAGTTGCACACTCCCTGCCCCCCAAGAAAAAAATAAGCACAAAGAATGCCGCTGTGCCCTTCACCTGGTTTCCTCCAATGGCAAAACATGCCTCTAGTTCAATACCTAAACCAGGACAACATTGGCATCGTCTGCTATAGGCCATTAAATCTGAAGCTCTGTCTGTGAACTACTCTAGCCCACCTGTGCCTGGGTTTAAGGGTTCGGATGCCTATTCTTTCTTGAGGACCTCATGAGCCTCTGCCAGCTGGACTAATAAAGTCAGAAATTGTATATTTAAAAGCAGGTTTGAGGGCTACTTGGCCCAGCCAGGCCTTGCAGGAGCATTCCTGGACATACCTCTTAATGGTAGCTTAGTTGTGATGTCATACCCTGAGAGCCTCAGTCTGTAAGAGCCCCCTCTCTGCTTTCCATAAGTCTGGTGTGTGTATGTGCCACAGGACTGCCGTCCTCAGTCGTGGTGGTGGAAGGAGATTGCTGTGTGCCCTGTGTTCTGTATAAGGCCACTGAGGAGAGACAGAACCCTGAAACTCTCCATGGTGTCTGTGATTTCCCTCCCACGGGTGATTTGTTCGTCTTTGTCATGTGTTTACTCTTATTTAAGACTTTATTAATAAAGACTCTGTACGGTATTTGTTTCTTTGAAGATGGTGTCTCCTTTCTCCCCTATCACACATTTGCAGAACTTACACAGATTTTGCTCAGGCATGTAGACGTATGTAATCTCCACCACGATGTCAGTTGTACTGTTTCCCTTCTTAAATCTTGCAGCGGCCTCTCATCTTTCTTAGAATATACTCAACTCATGACCAACAAGCTAACTTCTCAACTCCCTCCCCAAACAGACCAGATTCTCTATTCTAGTTCATTGATTCCAACCAAACTCGCTTCCTTCTTCTTTCTGGTCTATGACGTGTCCCTCATGCTTCCGAATATTTTAAATTGTGGTTTCCGCTGTCTGGTTGGCTTTCTCTTGGCTAATCTGTGTCTCACTTCTCTGACCACATTATGTAAAATGCCCTCACCGTACTATTCTGATAAACCCAGGTTAATTAGGTTCAAGGAGTCCTGGTGTGGCACTATAGGATAAGCACTGGAATGCTAATCACAAGGTTGGTGGTTCAAACCCACCAGTTTCTCCTTGAAAACCCTAAACAGGTTTGCTAAGAGTCAAATCAACTTGATGGTATTTAACAACAACAGGTTAGACTCAGGAAGAACAGTTTTCTTTGAGGGCAGGTTCTTATTAAGAAGAACAGAGCACCATTTCCAAATGATTATTTTCCTTGGACATCCACTATGAAAACCTGATGGGTCTTCTGGAGGTAAAACTTAAATGTGGGTCCTCAAAGACTGAACCTCCAGGAATTTGTGTCTCTTCACTTGTAACTGCTCTGTATTTAGACTCCATTGATTAGCCAATCACCCTTTAAATATCTCTGCCCAACGCTGGGTTCTGTTGAGGTGGTCTCTGTTGAAGTGGTCTCTGTTCCTAATAAGCCTCGATTCTCTGCACCAGTCTGCCTGCCTCTCCAGTTTTCCAGGTGATAATGGCAGGCAGGTAGAATTGAGAAAAGAAGAGCGCCTCAAGTGTCTCTCTCTCTCTCTCTTTTTTTTTTTTTTTGCAGGTCTGGGTGTCCTTGGTTTATTGATTTTCACATTATTCCTCCAGAAGGACTCAAGAAGGAGGGGCATCCAGCATGTCCTGAGTGGGATGGCAGGACCACTGGAGCGCACACATTAAGGCACGGCTGGATGCTCTGAGGGAGGGACTTTGCAGGTGTGGACGACTGATGCGTGTCAGAGGCTATGGTATCTCACAGATCGAGACCTGGATTTTAGGGGTGCACCTCTCCTACTGGGGCTGTGCTGTTGGTCTGCTGCCCCAGTGAGTCACGAACCATCAGCACCCTGGTGGGCCTGGAAGGGTTTGATCTGAGCGAATCATGTAGTGAGCAGGGATGGGGCAGCCAGCCAGGATAGCTTTGCTGGTATTATGTCTGCTTACACAGCTTTGGGGCAGGAGGGCTTAGTAAGGCGTTGGCAAGGTCCAGAGCCCTTTGCCTCCGGAATGAGTCCAGACAGGCAGGGAGAGGAAGCCAGGCTGAGGAGAGAAGCTGGGGTACAATGTCTTTCAACACACACTAAACCCACAATCCTGGCCTCGAGATTCTGAGGCTAAAATGAGTCATCCACTCAGCCTCTTGGTCCTATCCTGGCAAAGAGGAGTATGGGCCAATCAGGAAGCACCTACTTGTGTCCCTGATGTTCGAGCCCCAGCCCCTGCCCCATCCCTCTCTCCCTGTCTGAATGTCAGCAGGCTCCACTTTTGACAAGGGGTGGCTGTTTGGAAGGTGCTGGCTGCTTACTTACTTCCCCTGGGTGGCAGAAGATTCTTGACATTTAGGGATGAACTTCAGAGAACTGCTAAATATTCTGAATCGGGACTGTCCCCGCTTGGGGCCTTCATTGAGGAACTCATGGCCCAGCCCATTGCCACATGGACCACAGGACACCTTTAAGGCTTCAGACCAATTGTGCTCCAGATCTTGTCCATGCTGTAGGAGTGGATGGTCTCATTGAATGCCGGCCAAGGGGACAACTGCTAGAACTTTGAGTGTCTGGAGAACAGCTCACAGCCACATTTGGCACACATATAGACACCCGGTTCAAAATGGTTCTGGAAAACTTCACCTCCAAAGAAGCTGCAGAAAAACATGGCATCACCGTCCCCACAGTGCGAATGCTGCCTAGGCTGCCCAGAAGCCACCTACTGCACCACCGCCTCAAGTGACTCTTGTGTACAACTGTCGAAGCAGAAACAAGCCAGCTTCAGCAATGAGGAAGTTCTGAGAAGAGGTAGGTGAGGGGATACTGTTGGGAGAGGGAAGTAAAGTTAACCAATAGTAAGCTAAAACCTGAAAAATAAGACTCAAGGAAACCATATTTAAACAAATTCCCCAGCCTCAGCAATGGTGCTGTAGGATCAGCACTGGACTGTGACCCACAAGGTCAGAAGTTCAAATCCACCAGTGCTCCTCGGAAATCCTAGACAGGGTTGCTATGAGTCAGAACTGATTTGAAGGCACTTAATAAAACCACCACCACCAACAGCAACAGGTAACTAAGGACTCCTGGTGAGGTGCTTTTGGTTTATTGGATTATTTTTTGGGAAAAGGTTTAGGATGGTTCTGTTGTGTTGGGTTTTCCCCTTCTGTGTCCTATTTTGCATCTGTAAGAAGAATTTCACACCCATCTGTCTTGTTGTTGTTAAGTGCCATCAAGTTGGTTCTGACTCATAGTGACCCTGTATAGGGTTTTCAAGGAACAGCAGGTGAGCTTGATCCACCGACTTTGTGGTTGGAAACCAGTCTTGCAGTCCAGTGCGTTAGCCCACAGCACCACACCAGGACTCCTAAAGCTGTTATAATAGAAATACCCCAAGTAGATGGCTTGAACAAATAGAAATTTACTCTCTTTGAGTTCAGGAGGCTAGAAGTCCAAGTTCAGGATGTCAGTTCAAAGGGAAAACTGTCCACTCTGAGAAAAGGTCCTTGTCTTGTTTCAGCTTCTATTTCTAGGTTCCTTGGTGACTTATTTATGCTGGTTTACTTAATCTGTTCTTTTATATCTCAAAAGAGGTTAATTTAAGGCAGATTCTACACTAATGGAGTCATGGTGTGGCACTGTAGGATAAGCACTGGACCGCAAGGTCGGTTTGAACTTCAAGGTCAGAAGTTCGAATCCACCAGCCACTTCTTGGAAACCCTAACAGGCTCATTATCAGTAGAACCACTGGATGGCACTTAACAACCACAACTACACTAATAGTGCCTCATTAACAAAACAAAGAAAACCAATGTCCAAATGGGTTTGTAAGCACAGTATTTTGTTGTTGTTAAGTGCCATCAAGTCCATTCTGACCCATAGAGACCCTCTGTAGGGTTTCTAAGGAGCAGCTGGTGAGTTTGAACCACTGACCTTGCAGTTCAAATGACTTTGCAGTCTGACACATCAGCCCACAGCGCCATACCAGAACTCCAACCACAGTATAGGGATTAAGATTTACAACACATATTTTGGGGGCCAAAGTTCTATCCATGGCACCATCTATTTATAGACTACAAGCAAATGCCCCAGTATGCATTGCACTGAATACTAAAGTGTGGTTTCTTCTTGTTGCTGTTTGGATATTCTTACAATCTGTGCTGCCAGCTTCCTTGCAGGAGGCCTTTCTGACTGAGAACAACTTCTAGGTTTGGTCCCAAAGGTGTCTGCCATAGCTTCAGAGTGCCCTTCATTCAGCAAACACCCTCAAGGCAGCATGCCAGCTGGTTAAACAGCACTTGGTGTTTGTCAGAATCTTTATTTAAAAGGTCCTCTTTATCACAAGCCCTTGAGATGCATTTATCTCGTGTGAAAATATGAAGGGACAATTTAAAAGCATGTAGTTGCCCCAGAAACTCTCTTTCCTGTGAAACCTGAACACCCTTCTGGAGTTAACTCTGTACCCAGAGGTGCATTGGAGCCTTTGTTGTTAGGGAAAGGGAAACTTTATTTTTATGCTTTTAATTCAATGAAGTCACAGAAGTGATGTGGGCCACTGGGAACCCAGCGTCTGTCTCCCAGCAACTGGCCTAGCCTCTTCTGAAGGTTTCTTGGTCACGCCCCATAAGGTAGACATCTTTCCTGTGTCAAGTCTTTGCTGGCAAGACTGAGGAGGAAAAGAAATTCGCCTCTCCACATCTCTAGACATCTTGCACCTCCTAGTTTATAAGGGCCATCCACTTAGGCTTTCTCCAGCCTCATCTTTTCCGAAGCTCACAGACAGGGACAGGCTCTGCTAATTTGTCTACCTGTACTGCATATCTGTTCTTCCACGAAGTAACCATTAATTAACACAAATATGGAGTCCTGATGTGGCACTGTAGGATAAGCACGAAACCACAAGGTTGATTTGAACTGCAAGGTCGGTGGTTCAAACTCACCAGCCGCACCTCAGAAACCCTATACATTTCCTATGAGTCTGACACAACTTAAAAGCATTTAACAATAACAACAATGAAGTCCTGGTGTGGCACTGTAGAATAAACACTGGACTGCTAACTTCAAGGTCATTGGTTCAAATCCATCAGCCATTCCTCAGAAACCCTGTGTGGGATCATATTATTTGGAATCGATCAGGCATGTTAGAGACTGGAGATACAAAGACAAAAGATATGTAAGTCAGGACATCTAGAAGCTTCCAGAGTGCAGATAAATGGACAATCACGGTAAAGAATGAAGGTTGGAGCTAGTTATGCGCATTATGCAACCCAAGCCTATAGGCTTTGATTCTAGTAAAGCCAGCTCAGGAGGGAAAATAGAAAGAAACAAAGAGCTGGGAACCTTGGAGGGAAGCAGCTGCTTCTGCTAAGTTGGCCAAAATCAAAGCTGGCAATGAAGACCTCCTTAGGACAAGTGTTGGTACCGGTGAGGATGCCTTACATTGTCCCCGGAGGGCAGACTTCCCCTTCCAGGTGCGACCAGGAGGTGATGGGGGAAGGCTGCTCCCAAATCACCCCAGCCACCTGTATTGGGTTTCGTTGTTGATGATACGCAGTTCAGGGGTGTGTCTACTGGGGCAGGAAGCTCAGGGCAGGCCCCATGGGAGGCCCGGGCAATGGGCAGAGAAGGGAGCATCTTAGAGGGCACCAAATTCTCCCTCATCCCAAAGGTCTCATCACCTGCCCCACTGGCCCAGCGCTGCCTGACCAAGAAGCTTCTCTTGCAATGTCTGATTACCCCAGGTTTATCAAGCTAGATCCCACCGTTTTCTAATTTTTTCTCCGATTAAAGATGTTTTCTAAATTGGATTTTTTAAATTAGGAAAATAAAGCTATATTCATTTTCGGGAGCTGCTATCACAAAAGTTCTACAAGCTGGGTGGTTTTCAAGAACAGAATTGTATTCTCTCCACATTCTAGAGCAGGGGTGGGGAACGTCCAGCCTGCAGGCCACATGTTGTTGTTGTGAAGTGCTGTCGAGTCAGTTATGACTCATAGTGACCCTGTATAGGATTTCCAAGGAGCAGCCAGTGAGTTTAAACTGCCAACCTTGCGGTTCAAAGTCCAATGCTGATCCTACAGTGCTGTACTAGGAGTCTGCGATTTGGCCCTGCCACAGCAAATGCAGTTCCAGCTGTCAAATTGTTGTTGTTGTTAAGTGCCATCAAGTTAGTTTTGATTCATAGTGACCCTGTATAGGGTTTTCAAGGAGCAGCTGGTGGGTTTGAACAACTAATCTTGCAGTTCAAACCAACTTTGCAGTCTAGTGCTTATCCTACAGTGCCACACCAGGACTCTATCACATTGTTGTTGTTGTCAAGTGCCATCAAGTCGATTCCGACCCATAGTGACCATGGGCAGCTGGTGAGCTTGAACCACCGACCTTGCAGTTCAAATGGCTTTGCATTCTGGTGCATTAACCCTCAGGGCCACACCAGGACTCCTCTATCACATTAGGGGTGAGTTAATTAAATGTTTGACCAAATATAGCAGGCTCATTTTTTTAAAAATGTTTTATTGTGAATTATGCGATAGTTTACATGGGAGAACATTAGCTTTACATTCATCCTATTGTACATCGTTTCATTGCCATGCTTACAATTCCCTCCATACATCATCAACCAATCAAAGAGTATAACCTGCAAGCCTGGTCCCCAGTCGTCAGCACACAGCCCCTCTCCCTCTCT
>NW_006408700.1:6700175-6702192 GCF_000296735.1 Chrysochloris asiatica
TGTTCTTTTAGCCACTCCAGGCTGATCTGCTTGTCTTTCCAAGTGGAAATTTCCCACCTCAGAAGATTCTGGATGCTGTTCAGTATTCCACCTATGGTCTTATGTAATGCAGAGGCTCCACAGGAAGCCTCCTTCACTGGACACATTGTAGCACCATTTTAGGTATTCCAATCAGTTATAGGTAGAAGATGGACTTACAAGCTTTCTATGGTGATATTTCTGGCTATTCCTTTCTCTCCCCTTCAAGTGTCTATTCTATAATGGCATGCCAGGGAAACCAAGATTCAAAAGACAGCCAAGCATCTTAACAATATTTCCCCCTTTTCCCTATTCCAACCATGTCTCAATCCCTGTATCCCAGACCCCTGTGATTCCAAGGTTGTGCATACATCATTATTTGCCTCTGTCCTATTTAGCCCATGCAAACCTGCCTAATTGTTTTCCTGTCCAATTTGTTCTTCCATTCCCCTCTCCCTTCTTTTGTATTGCCCCCCTCCCTAGCATCCAAAATATCCTGTGTCTTATTCCCTGCTCTGTGCTCCACCTTCCCCTCCCTCCCCTCACCCCACCTTCCACATCCCAGCAACCAGCAAAGAACCACACACACACACACACACACACACACACACCCTCCTTTAGTATGGGTTCTTTCCCTTAGTCTATTACAGTAGTGGTCCTATGCAGTATTTCTCCTTTCATAACTGATTAATTTCACTCAACATAATGTCCTCAAATTTCATCCATGTTACGCGGTGGCTTGCAGCTTCCTTGTTATTCTTCAAGGTAACATAATATTCCATTGTGTGTATGTACACCGTTTGTTTATCCATTCTTCAGTTGATGGGCATTTTGGCTGTCTCCATCTTTTTGCTATTGTAAATAGTGCTGCTATGAACGTTGGTGTGCATATATCTTCTAGTGTTATGGCTTGTATTTCTTGTGGGTAAATACCAAGTAGAGGAATTGCTGGATCATTAGGTATTTCTATTTCCAACCTTATGAGGACATGCCATATTGCTTTCTAGAGTGGTTGGACCATTTTGCAGTCCCACCAGCAATGCAGGAGCGTCCCAGTCTCTCCACATCCTTGCCAGCATTTATTGTCCTCTACCTTTTTGATCTTTGCTGTTATTGCTGGTGTGAGATGATATCTCATTCTTGTTTTGATTTGCATCCTGGTGTGGCACTGTGGGCTAATGTGTCAGACTGCAAAGTCATGTGAACTGCAAGATCAGTGTTTCAAACTCACCAGCTGCTCCTTGGAAATTCTATACAGGGTCGCTATGGGTCGGAACTGACTCAACACGGCACTTAACAACGACAACAACAATGGCTAGTGAGGAAGTCCTGGTGTGGCACTGTGGGTTAATGCGCCAGACTGCAAAGACTGCAAAGCCTGCAAAGCCGTTCAACTACAAGGTGACCCAGGCAGGATCCCAAAGTAACTAGGTGTCCCTCTTACCAGAGGAGGCTCTATAATGGGGGCAAACTGTGTCAGGGATGCACAGTGGCCCCAAACAAGGCCAAGTAGGAGTCTTAAGCTTTGAGAGGTAGAGGACACTGCCGCTGTGACAGAAGTCAGTCTTGAAATGGCCTGAGGGAGAGAAACTCCCTGTGAAACCCAGAGTTTTAAATTAGATGCTGGACATCATTCTTAGGACTCTACCGGGGCCTTCAAACTTTAATGTGCATTGAAGGTTGCCTTGGGGACCTTGTTAGAAAGCCATGATTCAGAAGGTCAGGTTGGGGCCTGAGATTCTAACCAGGCCTGCGACACTGCACTGAGACCCCATCATCTAACTGAGTCAGATTACACTTCACTTGAGTTGGGATTTTAATTTCAATTTTAGTTTTTAGAAAGAGAGCAAAAGAGTTACAGACTAAATACAGAAACAAATGCTTTAGTTCTTTCTTTGTTGTTGTTGTTGTTGTCAGGTGCCATCGAGTCGGAACCGACTCATAGCGACCCCATGCACAGCAGAAGGAAACAATGTCCTATCCTGGGCCAACCTCACTA
>NW_006408700.1:6715897-6734272 GCF_000296735.1 Chrysochloris asiatica
GACTTCTTCCTTCAGTATCACTGGCTCTTGATCATATGCTACCTCTCGAAATGGTTGAACATCAACCATTTCCTTTTGGTACAGTGACTCTGTGTATTCCTTCCATCTTCTTTTGATGCTTTCTGACCTGTAAGCTACCTCAAGTTCTCTCAGTGCAACATGTGATACACGACTTTAATGAATTTGATAATTATGTAAGCTTAAAAAAAATTAAGTTCAATAAGAGAGAGTTCCAGATGAGTGAACACATCTATATTTCTGGTAATGGTGGGCAATGTTGCAGGATTTCATTGGTTTGCTTAGAATTCCTACTCCAATGATGATATCTCCCTGTTCTGTATAGAGTCTCCCTCCAATCCTTAGAAAGAGGCAGGGGGTTCTAATTGATGTTCATTATTTCCCATTTCTGGTAGCGTAGTGGTTACGAATCGGGCTGCGAACCTTAAGGTCAGCGGTTCGAAAGTACCAGCCGCTCCGAGGGGGAAAGATGAGGCTTTCTACTCCCGTAAAGATTTACACCCTCGGAAACCCTGTACAGGGTCGCTATGGGTCGGAAGCGACTCGACGGCACTTAACAACAACAACAACATTTCCCATTTCTAAACCTAAATCATTACATCCATGGTATATGCAGTATGGTTTGTTTCTTAATATACTTTCTCATTTAGTTATAAAGCATTCAAAATCTGTCAGTTAAAATGAAATACAAGAAAGTAAGCTATGATGTGAAAATGCGGACAAACTTCTGCGGCATGGGGGAAGCAGAGTCTTGGGACTCATACCTTAAAGGAATGTTAAGACTCTGGGGCCGCTTTCTGCTCTGGAATTAGCCACACTGATGCCAAAGTGGTTCGATAACAGCTAAGGACTGACTGATGAATGGTATGTTGGATTGACTTCCCTTGGTTAGTAGATCTTCTAAAACACAGTAGACCTTTATCTCAGTTGTAACATTTAGAGTTCAAGTTATCGGCTGACAATCTTAAAGGTCTATGATGTTATTGTTTTTGTTAAGTGCTGTCAGTCAGTTCTGACTCATAATGACCCTGTATAGGGTTTCCAAGCAGCAGCTGGTGAGTTTGAACTGATGACCTGTGGTTCAAACCCACCTTGAAATCCAATACTTTAACCCACAGCTCCAATACCAGGACTCCAAAGGTCCATGATAGGAAGCAATTTATAGATTGGCTGAAGTTGAGCTAGTAGATGGTGCCCAGTTAACCATCAGTATCTCCACTTCTACAGAATTTAGCAGCTTTCCACTTACTGCCAATCCTTACGGGTCTATTCACAGGTGAAAGATGAGGCTTTCTGCTCCCACAAAGATTTACAGCCTTTAAAACTCTATATAGGATCACTATGAATTAGAACCGACTCAACAGTACCTAAACAAGAACCAAGGTCCAAAGAGATCACTCTGGTTGTTGGTTTTTTTTTAATCTGTTAAATATAACATACTCTATTAAAGAAATTACAATATGTGTTGGAGTTCATTATTTGGAATTCCTCAAATGCCAAGGGTCTACTGCTGTGCTTTAGGGTGGACCACTGAGTTCCCATCAACACTAATATCCTTTGATGGTAGAAATCTCGTTGTGGCCAACATTAGACTACTACTTCCTACCTAGACATAAAAAATGCAAATCTTTTCATCTAATTGAAGAAGCTACACTGGAGAGTCATGACCGTATCAGGAATCCTCAAGCAAAGTTGGGTTGCCTCTTGTTGAGATCAATGCAGTAGTGTGGAATCTTCATGAAATTAGGCCTGTTAAGGGACCTTTTTGCTGACAACTACTTCCTCTAACAAGTTTGGCTAAACAGGATGACTTCAAGGAATGTTAAACACAATGTACAATTTGTGTATAATTATATGGTAATTATTCTCAGGGAATGTAGACCCTAATTTGATGGACATGTGTGAGGTATAAACAAAATCAAATTCCTGGAACAAAGTCAACTGACAATTTTGTTCTTCTAAAAATAAGTGTCTCAATATTGAGAAAAGGCCAATATAAGAATAAAACATTAAGGATTCCATCTACTTATATAGTTGTGGTTTTCTGTTTGTACTTGGGTTTCAAAGAAGGTACTTCGGGAGCCTGTAGAGAAGTGAGGGAGGAGTTGTCTGATCAAGATATTGGGATTTTTATGTAGAAAGTGTTAAAATAAATGGTTCCAGTGCTAAATCTTTTTTTAACATCATGACTCATACCTTAGTTACCTAGCGCTGTGGTAACAGACGTATCACAGTGAATGGATTTAACAAACTGAAATTGATTCCCTCATGGATTCTTGCTGTTGTTAAGTGCTGTTGAGTCCATTCTGACTCATAGCAACCCTCTATAGGGTTTACGAGGAGCAGCTGGTAAAGTTGAACCACCACCCTTGAAGTTAGCTGTCAAGTGCTTATCCTACAGCACCACACCAGGATTCCTCTCATAGATTGTTGGTGTTGTTAAGTGCTGTGAAGTCAGTTCCAACTTACAGCAATCCTATACAGGGTTTCCAAGGAGTTCCTGGTGGGTTTGAAAGGCCAACCTTGTAGTTTGCAGTCTAGTGCTAATCCTACAGTGCCACACCAGGAGTCCCTTTCATAGATTGTGTTGCTGTTAAGTGCCATCAAGTTGATTCCAACCCATAGCAACCCTGTGTAGGGTTTCCAAGGAGTTTGAACCATTGACCTTGTGGTTCAAACCACCTTTGCAGTCCTGCGCATTAACCCTCAGTGCCACACCAGGATTCCTCTGATTGTTGTTGTTGTTGCTATGTGCCGTGGAGTCGGTTCCAACTCATAGTGACCCTGTACAGGATTTCCGAGGCTGTAAATCTTTATGGGAGCAGAAAGCCTCATCTTTCTCCTGCAGAACAGCTGGTAGTTTTGAACTGCTGAGCCTGAGTTTAGCAGCCCGATTCGTAACCACTATGCTACCAGAGCTCCTTAGAATTCCTCTAATTAGGAGGCTGGAATTCCAGATTCAAGGCACCAGCTATAGATGAAGGCTTTCTCTCTCTCTCTCTGCTCTGGCAGAACATCCTTGTCATCAATTGTCCACTGAGTCTAGGTGTCTCTAAGCACAAGGACTCTGGGTCCAAAGGCCATGCTCTGCTTCTGGCTCTTCCTTCTTGGTGTTAGAAGGTCCCTCTGAGCTCTGTTTATATGCTTAATTTCTTATATCTCAAAGGAGATTGATTCAAGAGCCAACCTAATCCTGTAGATTGTGTCCTGCTTCATCCACATCACAGAGGTAAGATTTACAACTCATTGGGTAACTGCATTAGATCACAGAATGGAGGGTCATTACATCATGCAAAGAATCAAGCTCTAGTCAAGTTGACACATAGAAGACACAAGTCTATCCATAACAACTATTCTCAGTTCAATCATTTTTCTTTCTTTATAAATATTTATTGAGTACCTAAATGTTTTAAAAAGAAATACATTTAATCTGAGACTTTGGGATAAAGGATGACAAAACCAATAATGCTTGTTTATTATTTCAGAACACCTTTTGGAAATGGAAACAACTACTATAATTATTTTAAAACAGGATAGAATAAAAGGGGGGTGGGGTGGTGGAAACAGTGGTAGTCTAGTCGCCCTGACTCATGGTGACCCCATGTGTGTCAAAGTAGAACTTTTCAGAGGGACGTCACCAGTCCTTTCTTCCTAGGTACCTCTGGGTGGACTTGAACCTTCAACCTTTCATTTAGCATGAACAGTTTGCATCTCCCATAACTCATCACAATTTCATGGGATGAAAATTAAAATTGAGAGAAGATGACATCTTATAGCAACTGTCCTTTCTCTTACGCTCTAGGCTAAGATGTGAGTCTGGTTAAAAGATAAGCAATGGAAACAGAGGCTCAGGAGATGTCTTGTGCCCTGCCCTGAAGGAAGCAAGGAAACGAGAATGTCACTATGTTCCTTCTGAGGAGGCTCAACAACAATTCTCCAGGACGGACCAATTTGATATGTCAACTGCACCCTAACCCATACCAAACTCTTTTAAGCACATGGTATTTAAAAAAGAAAAGACACAAAGTTTTGTGTCTTTTTATTATCTTCTTCCTGACAGAAACTTAGGAGCCTAGGGGCCTGTCATGTTGCCATTCATCACCAGAAGAGGGAAGTCTCACCCACAGAGCAAAGTTCTCCCCACCCCAGAGGTGAAGCCCCACCCACAAAGGGAAGTGCCACTCACAGAGCCAAGCTCTCCCCACCCCAGAGGTGAAGCCCCACCCACAAAGGGAAGTGCCACTCACAGAGGGGAAGTCATAAAAAGAGATTTGCGAATTATGTTGTTGTTGTTAGGTGCCGTCGAGTTGGCACTGACTCATAGCAACCCTATGCACAGCAGAACAAAACACTGCCCGATCCTGGGCCAACCTCACTATCGTTGAGAATTATGGAGACCTTTCATTCTGTATCTCACCTGAGCTTCACAACCACATATTAGTGTTGTTGAGTCAGGTCCAAATCATAGAGATGTAGTGTATAGAAGAAAACACTGTGGGGTTCTGCACCATCCCCACAACGGTTGCTATGGTTAAGTCCATTGTTGTCGTCTTTGTGTCCATTCATCTTGTGGAGAGTCCTCTTTTTTTGGCTGACTCTCTACTTCACCATGTATGATGTCCATCTCCAGGGACTGGTCCCTCTTGACAACTTGTTCAAAGTACACGAGACAAAGCCACACCATCCTCCCTTCTCCAGAGCATTCTGGCTGCACTTCTCACAAGATAGATTATTTGTTCATTCTCCTAGTCATCCATATTCGGTATTTCTCGCCAACACTATCATTCAAATGCTTCAATTCTTCAGTCTTCCTTATTCATTGTCCAGCTTTTGCATGCATACGGTAAGAATGAAAATACCATTACTTGGGTCAGGTGCATCTTAGCCCTCAAAGTGACATCTTTACTCAATAATGCTTTAAAGAGTTCTATAGATAGCAGATTTGCTCAATGCAAGGTATCATTTGATCTTTGACTGTTGCTTCCATGTGTGTTGATTATAGATCCATGTAAAATGAAGTCATCAACAACTTTAACTTTTCTGCTTATTATATTGCTTTTTGGTATAGTTGTGAGGGTTTTAGCTTACTTTATGTTGATATGTCATTCATACTAAAGATTGTTTGTAGTCTCTGATCTTCTTCAGTAAGTGCTATAAGGTTGTGTCATCTGCATATCACAGGTTATTAATGGATCTTCCTCCAATCCTGATACTGAGTTCTCTTCAAATAGTGCAGTTTATCTGTTCAAATAACTGTCTCTTGGTCTGTATGTGGGTTCTATATTAGTCCAATCAAGTGTTCTGGAATTCCCATTCTTTGAAATGTTATTTCATAATTTGTTATAATCCACATTGTCGAATGCCTTTGCATAGGCAATAAAACACAGATAAACATTTTTCTGGTATTCTCTGCTTCCAGTCAGGACCCATCTGACATCAGCAATAATATCCCTCATTCCATGTTCTCTTCTGAATTTGACTTGCATTTCTGGCAATTTCCTGTGGCTATACTGATGCAAACACTTTTGAACTGTTTTCAGCAAAATTTTACTTGTAAATAATATTAATCAATAATTTCTGCATTCTGTTGGGTCACCTTTCTTTAGAATGGGCACAAGTATGGACCTGTTTTAGTAGGTTGGACAGGTAACTGTCTTCCTTTTTTTTTTTGTCATAGTTGAGTTAGCACTTTCAATAATGCAGTCACATGTTGAAAGATTTCAGTTAGTATTCCATCAATTCCTGGAGGCTTGTTTTCATCAATGCTTTCAGTGAAGCTTGGGTTTCTTCCTTCAATATCCTGTAAAGTAGAAAGAAACTATTTGTCATCCTCATTCTAGGGAAAAGGAAAAGAAGACTGGCGAGGTTAAGTGACTTGTCTAAGGTCAAACAGTGCTTGAGCAGGAATTTAATAAGACAGAATGGAATGGAGGGCAGTGGGTGAGGAATTTAATGTCAGGGTTTCTGACTCTGGGCTCTATGGGAAGAACACAGACCCGGGAGCCAGAAGACCTGGTTAATGTTTCAAACCTACAGGGAACTAGAGGAAAACCCTGCACAAGCCACTTCTACACCGGGAAGTGAGAGGTTGGGATTACCTCGATGGTCCTTATGATTTTGTGATTATACTGGTGGGAATTGTAGCCATCCATGTTTCCTTCCCACTGACCCCCCCAGTAGGAGCTTTTCAGGATATGGAAATTATGAACCCAGGTTAATAAATTCCAGTGAAATTTTACTTCCTTTCTCTAAGTAAAGGAGTCCTGAAAAATCACTGGGGAATTAGCCAAATCTCTCATTACCCCCAAACCTCCTTAAATGATTAAGTTAAGCTCTGGCTTTGCCACAAGGATAAGCTTTGCTGGCAAACTGCCTAATTACAACATGACAGAAATCTCTGTTGCTTCTTGCAGAGCAATAATTAACTTCACCGCTAATTCTCTCTGAGGAAAACTGTCGTTTCAGAGAGTGAGCAGCAAGAGGGGGTTACAGTGTCTGGATTCTGGGTGCCGTGATTCCTTCTGACTTTATGTCACCTCTAGAAGCCACCTCCAGCTTTCTGGCCCCAAGGAAATGGATGTGTTTTGGTGAGGCAGCCCCTGCCAGCAACTTCTTCCAGTCCTTGTCTCTCCACCTCTGCTCAGAAACATTCTTCTCCCTGGGGCCAAACTCATTCTGCTGTAGTTGTTTTCCTGCAGAACCCTGGAAATGGAAGTTAGTGCTCTATTACTATTAAACAAACCCAGTGAAGAGCCAGAAGTTTCTTAGTTAAAAGACCAGTAAATTCGATCAGGCTTGTCAGAATGTTTCTCCCTCCGATTGTTTTGTATTCAACTGGAATCTGATGAGTGACATCTCTCTTTTTGTTCACATGACACCCTCTCTTCCTGCCCTTCTTTTCACTCAGATGGAGGGGAGACACAGCCTCCACGGAGGGGCGCCCCCTAGTGAGTCAGTTGTGGCCAGCATGTCATAATGACCATGAAGACTTCATGACTGCCAAGTGAACCTTGGAATACAGGGAACACTTGGGCTGATACTCTGAATCCAGATCTCAGAGCTTGACATGTTTTTCTCTGAAATGTATTTGAAGTGTTTAACCTCTTCTTTTCTGGCTGGAAACCTGAATACCGAATGATATAAGTATCCTGACTGAGAAGAAGATAAAGATTGGCATTTGGATATATTGTCTTAGAATAATTTCTTTTCAGTAAGATTCTGAGTCAGTATGTCTCAAAGTTAGACCTCGAGGATGTCTTTGCGGATACAGACCCTTGAGAGAAGACAGAACCCAACACTTCCTGAATCTATGTGTCCAGAGAACGTTTTGTTTTGGGTTCTAGAAAGCTGTGGAGGTAACCAGTCAAGGAAGAAATTGGGAAAAGATGTTTCACCTGTGGAGCATCTGCTGGTAAATGCTCTGGTCCCCCTTAGAATATTGCTGTGATGTGGCATTGAGAGATTCCAGCCTCCAGCCTCCAGCCTCCAGCCTCCAACCTCACTGGGACACTGGATTTTATTATTATTATTATTATTCCATTTCCTGGAGAATCATGGAACTTGCCAACCCCAAAAGAAACTGCTTCTGCATTTTGAGAAACACTGTTCAGTTGGCTTGTTCCTACTCAAACTGATCTCTACCAACACGCACCTGGCATCTTGTGGTGAGGCCTCTACCAGTTGTTGTTGGTGTTGTCAAGTGCCGTCGAGTCGATTCCGACCCATAGCTACCCAGTATAGGGTTTCTGAGGAACGGCTGGTGAGCTTGAACTGCTGATCTTGCAGTCCAGTGCATTAACCCACAGAACCACACCAGGACTTGGGCAGTTGTTGTTGTTGTTGTTAAGTGCCGTCAAGTCGGTTCTGACTCATAGTGACCTGTACGGGGTTTCCGAGGGTGTAAATCTTTACGGGAGTAGAAAGCCTCATCTTTCTCCCGCGGAGCGGCTGGTAGTTTCGAACCGCTGACCTTAAGGTTCGCAGCCCAATTCATAACCACTACGCTACCAGAGCTCCTTAGGACTTGGCCAGTAGCAGGCAGATATTTTACTTTTAAAGTTAAACAGAGCATTTTGCCTCTGCTGAGATGGATGTGGCTCAAAGCAGTTACTCACTCTGCTAATCTCTGTGCTCTGGACCACGCTGACCACGTCTGGTCTTAACAATGGTCACCCCAAGACTAGAATATGTCCTCACCTGTCTGCTGTCTTTCCTACTCACTGGGATCTTTGACCCTATTGGTTATTTCTTATCTCCACTCACCTTTTATTTCTGTCCCTTTCTTAGTTCTTCCTGAAGCCATCTTATTTTAAAATTGTAGGAATATACATACAACAAAACATTTGCCATTTCAGCCATCTTTGCATGTACACAGCCCAGCGACACCAACCACACTCATGTTGCTCAGCCATCATTACTATTTCCAAATCTTTTTGTCTCTCACTCCTTTCCTTTCCTTTTAGTTCCCCCCATTCTTTCATCTCCCCTTTTTTGTTTGCAGGGAAATTTCCCAAGGATTTGTCCTAATGAGAAAATAAGTATCCATTGTTTCCCTTCCAGGACAGGAAAGAAACACAAAAAGAAGAAACAATTTCTATTTCTTTCATTCTTTCATGTCTTTTTCACTGCCCAAGTTAGCATGTCTACACTTTACCCTGTGAATAATTCTCCCTTCCCCCACTCCATCCCTATCAACAATCATACAATGTTTATTATAGAATGGAAATCTTTTCATGACTTTTTACAGTAGTGGTCTGATACAATATCTGTCCCTTTGAGACTGACTATTGTCACTCAGTCTAATATCCTCCAGGTTCCCCCGTGCTATGTGGTATTTTGCAGATTCATCATTATTTTTCATTGTTTCATAATACTACATTGTGCATATGTACCAAAGTTTGTTCAACCATTCCTCTGCTGATGGGCATCTAGACTGGCTCCATCTTTTCACTATTGTGAATAATGCTGTAATGAACATGGGCGTGCAAATACCTATTCATGTCATGGTTCTCATTTCTTGAGGATGCACACTAAGTAGAGAGAGTTCTAGGATATACAGCATTTCTATTTCCCACCCTGAAGCCATCTTTTCTGATCTTTGTAACTTTGCTCAACCTGTGTTAGTAAGCCTTGAGGCTCAGTTTTCTCTGCTACTAAACCAGTGACTCCCAGTCTCTTTTGACCAAAATGTACAGTAAGGAATTTACTGTTAACCTTGAACCAATACACAGATATACAAAAAACATTTTAACTGCGCTGTTTTATGAAAGTAAATATTTGCCCTTGCAGAATGTCATGCCATGCACTCAATTCCATTTTATCTTATTCTGTTCTTATCTAGGTTTTTTTTATTTTTAAAGGGGGTCCATGGCTATTGAAATGAGCTCTGGTAGCATAGTGGTTACAAATTGGACTGAGAACCGCAAGGTTAGCAGTTTGAAACTACCAGCTGTTCCACGGGAGAAAGATGAGGCTTTCTGCTCCTGTAAAGATTTACAGCCTCGGAAACCCTGCACAGGGTCGCTATGTGTTGGAACCTACTCCACGGCACATAACAACAACAATAATGGCTATTGAATCGATTACACAGCCCACTAAGAACTACAACTTTTTCTGAGAAACAGTTGTTGTTGTAGCTGTTAAATGCCATCATAGCAAACCTTCATAGAGTTTCTGAGGAGCAGCTGGTGACTTTGAACCACCAACCTTGCGGTTCAAATCTACCTTGCAGTCCAGCGCTTATCCTACAGTGCCACACTGTTGAGAAACAGTGACTCAGATTGAAATAGAAATCTTTTGAACAATCTCCCTGCTTCTATTCTCTCTAATGTACTCACTTCGCAGCAACAAGAGACTTCTTAAAGCAGCATGAAATTGAAAGCACTCATTGCTCAGGAATCTCACAGCCTCTCTTAAGGGTGGTGGAAAACTCTAGAATGGAAAATGGTGATGACTTTGCAACATGATGAATGTAATTAAATTAATGTCACTAAATTCATTGTATATGTACAAAGTGTTGAAATGGCACTTTTAAAAATTACATATAAGTTTAACACACACAAACACACACACACACACAAACAGGCAAGAAAACCCTTCAAAAAAAGAAAGAAACAAAGCCCTTCATATTAAGAAAAGTCTTCCAGATTAAGACAAAAATATAAAATAGATCCTATTCCTCAATGAAAAGACATTCCAGGGCTTACTCATCCCATTTGGAACTAACTCAAGATCCTTAACATAGCCTAGACATTTCTATAAAGAAGGGTCCATATAGTTCCAACTTTATCTTCTACCACACAGCCTGGATCACCCAACGGCAGCTTCAGGGGTCTGGGTGTTCTGGAAACACCTTCTGTCCTGAGCTGAGATTTCCTTGATGCTTTCTGTCAGCCACTTCTCAGCCTCTGTATGGGCATTTGTCCTAATTCATTTTCTTCTGATACAATGATTCGTGTAGCTAGCTGTTCACTTGTTTGCTTTCCACTGGCCCACTAGAATCCAAGCTCGGCAGGAAGACTCTGAGGTGGAGAGGCTCCAGCAGGGCTTTATCAGGAGAATTCTGGGATTCCTGCCTGTGCACAGGGAGGGAGAGACCAGACAGGGTAGCAGTTAGGCTGAGATACCACCTCAGCAGATGTCTCAGCTCATCCTCCAAGGGTTCTGGAGACAGAATGGCACTACACAACTGTCCAGATTTGGGCTGAATGGCAGGACCTTTGTAGGCCGGTGGTATTGGTAATTGGGTACATGCTGCCCCAGGAAGGGGCCATGATGTTGGATAAGGCAGCTCTCTTCATCTGGGCAAGACCCTCAAGGCTGTCAGCTGGGCTGATTCTGGCGAACCTATGGCTTCTGAAGGGGGCTCCATCACTCCACTCACCACAGGTAGTGGTGGTGAAGTGCCGTGGAGTCGGTTCCGACTCATAATGACCCTGCACAGGGTTTCTGAGGCGGTAAATCTTTACAGGAGCAGAAAACCTCATCTTTCTCCTGCGGAACAACTGGTAGTTTCGAACTGCTGACATTGAGGTTCGCAGTCTGATTTGTAACCACTACACTACCAGAGCGTCCACAGCCCCAGAGAGGAGGGCAGTCTGAGCTCAGTATTTGGAATCATTCTCGCAACTGTTGTTCTCCACATTCCCCACCCTCGACTGCAGCTCCCTACTTAGGGTCCCATGACCAGTCTCAAAGTCACTTTTTGGTTCTCTCTCAGCAGGTTCCTTTGTGCGTGACCCTGACTATTCCCATAGTGCTTGCCAGCTTTTTGAATCAGGGGCACATGCCCCCGTCACCTTTGAGCTACATCCTAGGATTCCTTACCCAGTAAAACAAGGCTGAACAGCCCTTCTCCATTCTTAACACAGAGAGGCTTAATTCCTTTTGCTGCCAGCAGGTGGCACTGTAGATCTAAGGGCAAAAAGCACACAGAGCATTTTGATGCCAAGTCAAGCGGCCATTTTAGAATTGTTTTCCTTAATAGTTCATTGTCCATGATAGTAAATAATAATAATAGCATTATATCGTGATCATAAAGCTATGTTTTCACAGAATAACTTTAACCCATGCTGGCACTTCTATCATTCTGATAAAATGGCTTCTATCGTTCTAAGAGGACTGATAGAAATGGGTTAACAGTGACTTGCTTTATAAGAAAGTACCTTCACTGCTGACTCAGCACTATTGTAAAGTTTTGAGAGGTGGGCTATTAAAAGGGAAAAAGACTTGATGCATTTGCATTGTGGTGCTGTGGAGAACAAAAATAATAGGCTGCCAGAAGACGGAACAAACCTGTTTTAGAGAAAATAGAACCAGAGTGCTCCATGGAAGCAAGGATGGAGAGACTTTGGCTGACATTCCTTGAACACATCATGAAGAACCACCAAGCACTAGAAACGAATATCATTGTAAGTAAAGTAGAAGGTCATCAAAATTGAGGGAGACTTTCAAAGGGATAGCTTGACAGAATGGACAACAATGGATTCAAACATACCAGTGACCATGCAGATACACAGTACTGGGCCATTTTGTTCTACGTGAGGTAATTAACATTTTGTTCTATATAAGATTACCGTAAGTAGGGGCTGACTCATTGGTAACTAACAACAACTATAGTAAAGATGTTAAAGAACTGAGACAAATGAGTCCTTGCAGTTAAAAAAGGACAGTCTGTTTAAGGATTCTTCCTTTTCTATGTAACAAGAATGATCACTTTCCTAAGGCCTAGACTCTGTTCTTGAGAAATATTAACTCAGTGAATCCTCAAAATAATCCTATGGGTGGGCACTTTTACTTCCTCTTTACAGCGGAAGAAACGGAGGCGGAAAGAGATTAAGTAACTTGTTCAAGGTAAGTAGCAAATCTAGGACTGGGGTCCAGACAGGATGGTCCAGTGTATGTGTGCTCACCATTACATGATGTTGCTTTTTTTCATGAGCAATTTAAGACCCAAAGCAATATTTTTAGTAAAAAATATGAAAAATGTTGAAAATTATAAATAAGAACATTAAAAACCAAACACCACTCAGAGATCACCAGTATTCATATTGTTATGCATTTTCTAAGTTTTTTCTATGCATATGGCTAATATTCATAGCGATATCATATTTTATTATATTTTACTATAGGTTGCAGATGAATTTTTATGATGTAAAATTTGTGCTTAGTGTTATTTTCAATTTAATGTTAATTTGCTTATATAATTTTTCATTCATTTTCCTAAACTATGTAATATGCTTAAAACTTTCCTTTTAATAATGTTGTTGTTGTTAAGCGCCATCGACTCAGTTCTGACTCATAGGGACCCTGTATAGGATTTCGGAGGCTGTAATCTTTGTGGGAGCAGAAAGCTTCATCTTTCTCCCGTGGAGAAACTAGTGAGCTTGAACCACCGAACTTATAGTTAGCAGTCCAGTGTTTATCCTACAGAGCCACTGTGCTCGCCATCGTTTTAATAACTGTTGTTGTGTGTCAGTACTGACACACATAGTGACCCTATGCACAACAGAACGAAACATGCCTGACCCTGTGCCAACCTCACAGTTTTGCTACATTGAGCCCATGGCTGCTGCCACTGTGCCAATTCCTGTAGCTGGGAGTCTTCCTCTTTTTCTCTGACCCTCCACATTTTAATAACAGTCTATGTGAAGTTATTAACCCTTTTCTTGCCGCTGCTCTTTACTGTTGTTTTATATTTCCCCCTATTATTGTTGCTGTTGTTGTTATGTGCCATCGAGTCGTTTCCGACCCATAGCGACCCTGTATAGTGTTTCCGAGGGTTATAGTAGTGCTGAAATACACATAAAAAAACTTCTTTTGTGTTTCTTTCAGAATCTTGCCTTAGAGTAGATTCCTAAAAGAGAAATCCTGGTTTAAAACAGGCTTATGAAGATATTTAATGAATTTTGAACATTTTCTTTTCATAAAAGTTGTATGGATTTATATAACCCAGCTGTGTATCAAATGGGAAAGGCTATTTTACTTACTCTTTCCAAATGTGAATTATTTATTTTAATATGGCTCAATGAGGGTCTGGGGTCTGGCAGTGTTTGTATACTAATTTGGTAACTAGAAGATGGTAGCCTATGGTTAGTTTATATTTCTTTACTACTGAGTTTGAACATGTTTTACATGTTTATAAACTAGTATATTTCCTTTGGGTTAATTTCCTGTGGCTGTCCTGTCTGTTTTGCTACTGGGATGTGTGTGCTTTAATGGCTTCTTATATAAATTTATGCAAACTTTTGATACATTAGGCATATTTTCTTATGTGCTGATTTGATTGTCTTTAATTTTGTATGAAACTTTTGACATATGGACTTGAAACAGTTTTCATATAGCCATTTAACAAATTCCTCCTCTTTTGATTTTTTTCTGTTGACCTTATATATAAAATGAGCCCTGGTAGTACAGTGGCTTAAGCATCAGATTGCTAACAAAAAGGTCTGCAGTTTGAACCTACCAGGTGCTCTGCGGAAGAAAGATGTGATAGTCTGCCTCCAGCTAGATTTACAGTCTGGGAAATCTCAGAGAGCAGTTCTGTCCTGCCTTGTTGGGTCAATATGCGTTGGAATCGACTCAAAGATAGTGGATTTGGTTTGAGGGATTTGGTTTGGTCTATGTATAAAAAGTACTTTCTGTCCAGGTTGCTCTGTCACGAGCTTTGCCCCCAGCATGGTCCCTGAGGTTGGAGGCACCTCCACTGCCTGGCTGCCACCTCCACCAGCCTAGTAGATCCGGCCCTATGTGCTGGTATCAGCAACCTGATGTTGCTGGGGTTCCTCTCCAGAGGGCAGCCTTCAAGCCTCCTAGTAAAAAAATTTAAGGATGAGGAAGTACTTACTATTGGGGTTTAACTATAAATAACTAATCACAGCTCTCATCATCCATCAAAGTTCATCGAAATTCAAGGATAGACACACGAGTTAGACAGATAAAGCTCAGTTTCATTACTGGTAAAGTGTAATTGGAGAATGAAGCTTTATTTGTGGGTAGAACTGGACTTCCTACTTCTCCATCCCCGAATTACCAGAGGACACCACCATCACCAACTCTGACCTGGCAGCCTTGCTGCAAGTCATCAGACAGCCTGCGGGCAGACGGGCCTCCAGATAGAGGGTGAGGCTAGGGCCACAGTCTCACTGGCCCATAGGAACCCTGCCAGCCAGGAAAGCCTCCTTCCCTGTGAGGCAGTGAGTTTGGGGAACTGAGGGGAGAGACTGGGGGGAGCCCAATGGAAGTCCCTTTCCTCCCCTGTGGGAACATGAATGGTGGAGGAGAACAACGCTTCTTGACATCTCTGGTATAGATTTTAGGTGAGGCTTCAGTGCCAAACATAGGGACAATGCTCACAAAAACAGGAGCTCTGATTTTGTAATTATTAGTACAACCGATTAAGCAAACTGAGCCAATGTCTTCTTTAACTGACTTTGCCAATCTTTTTCTGATCCCTCGTGGTCTATTTAAAATTCAGTTACAGGAAATTTGATTTTTCTTTTTCGAAGTTCTTATACTGCACCTCATTTTGCACCCATATTCTGACTACGGAACAGGTCTATTATCTGATCCTTTCTTAATGTCTTAACCGGAACTTCTAGAATGCTGAAAAGCTCTTCCTTTTCCCCTCATGTACCCCCTTCCACCCCCACCCCCCCACTTCTTCCTTTCTGGCTCCCTCCTCTTTTCTACTTTCTTCCCCCTCCCTCCCTCCTAACCTTCCTTCCTACCTTCTCGTTATGGTTGCTGATTTCTGATTTTAATGAACTGCTTTGTAGTGATCTGTCTTTTAGAATGTTGTAGATTTGATGTAAGGTCAATTTCTTTTTTTAACTATATGAAGGAAGTGTCTTTATATTGCTAGCTTCTAAAGAAGTTTCTGGAGTCCTGGTGTGGCACTGTGGGCTAATGTGTCAGACTGCAAAGTCATTTGAACTGCAAGGTCGGTGGTTCAAGCTCACCAGCTGCTCCTTGGGAACCCTATACAGGGTCACTATGGGTCGGAATCAACTCGAGGGCACTTAACAACAACAAAGAAGTTTCTAAAAGTCAGACTAAGAATTAAATAACATAACTTTTGGAAATCTTTGGAGATAATCATGTAATTAAAAAATTTGACCTATTATTGTGTTATATTAGTCAGGACTTCTGGTGTGGCGCTGTAGGACCAACACTGAACTGTGAACCACAGGTCGATAGTTCAAATCTATCAGAGGTTCCTCGGAAACCCTATACGGAGTCGCTATGAATCAGAACCAACTGGACGACACTTAACAACAACAACAACAGCTGTTAGTAGGCTTTCTCATATTTAAGTATCCTGCATCTCCTAATTGTAAATCTTACTTAACTGTAAAAGATATATTTAAAGTATACAGATAAGTTGAATATGCTAATTCTTTCAGTAAACTTTAAATGTGAGATTTACAATTCAGTGTAACCTTTTCTTATTTACTATCTTTGTTAATAAGATTAGACTGACTTTGCTTAATGAGTTGGATAGGTTTTGTTTTTTTTTCATACTTTTACATATCCTGGAGCTTTTTCTTTACCTGAGAAATTCTGTTCTTTGAGTATTTAAAAGTTCACCATCTGATTGAGGATACTTTTATTTTTTCAATATAAAATTTCTTGATGTTTATAAATTTTGTCATTGTCACTAACTTTCTTAATCCGTTTTGAACTTCCATTTGGTTTTTTTCTGCCCATTTTATTGAGGTTTAAAATTTTTTCATAACGAATTATATAAAGCATGTTGTTAGGTGCTGTTGAGTTGGTTCTGACTCAATAACCACCCCAATAGCACAGCAGAAGGAAACACTGTCTGATCCCGGGCCGTCCTCACAATTATTGTTCTGTTTGAGCCCATGGTTGCTGCCGCCATGTCAGCCCATCTTGTTGTCGGGGAAGTCTTCCTCTTTTTCATTGACCTCCTCTTTACCAAGCATGGTGTCTTCTCCAGGGATTGATCCCTTATGACAACAATTCTAAAGTATGAGAGATGAAGTTCCACCATCCTTGCTTCTCGGGAGCATTCTGGTCGTACTTCTTCCAAGACAGATTTGTTTGTTCTTCTGGCAGTCCATGGTACGTTTCCTATTTTTCTTCAGTACCATAATGGAATTGCATTGATTCTTCTCTGGTCTTCCTTATTTACTGTCCAACTTTCACATGCGTACAAGGCAATTGAAAATACCAATGCTTAGGCCAGGCACACTTAGTCCTCAAGCTGACATCTTTGCCTTTTTAACACATTACGTGAAACATGAGATAATTTAAAATGATTCTTTGTAATTATTTTAGACGTAATCTTGGTTCTAATTTGTTAATGTGTGCTTTAAGAAAAGTTTATATTTTATAGTGCCCATTTTTTCTTTCTTTCTAAAGAATCAGCTCTATTTATGCAATCCATGAACTTACTTGCTTTTTAAAGAAAAATTAAAATTGAAATACAAGAAGTTAAAGGTGACTACGCTGTTAATTACTTATGTTGTTTAATGCTTCCTTGAGAATCAGACCCCATGAAATTCTGAGCAATCAATTTCAGAGTCAGGGTTTTATGTTTCTCATCTTGTTCGTAGTATTAAAAAGAGTAGTATGAACTCAGCTTCAGGCTTAGCTTCTAATGTGGGTAGATTAAATCTTCATTAAACAAGAGCATCATAACTCGATTCACGTATTAATCAGAGGAATAACAGCCCACACTGATCCTGAGCATGCTCTATTAAAGACATCGTTTTGCAGAAGAGCTTTGAGCAGCTTCCTTTGCCTCCAGCAGCACATTTTTATGTTAATATTTCCAAGGAAAACTGTGTAAAATATAAGTCATGGTTTAGTGTTGATAAAGTATAATGGTATATGATTAACAAAATGATGTAAAATATTCATGGATGAGCACTGGGAAATCATTCAAACACTTGTGCCTTATATCTATGTCATTAAATGTCCTTATGAGCAATTATACATAATTGTGCAGCAGTCTTTAGCTAATTGTTGTTGTTGTTAGGTACCAGAGAGTCATTCTGACTCATAGCGAACTTATGCATACCATAACGAAACACTGCCCGGTCTTGTGCCTACTTGAGATGGTGTTGCTTCCGCTGTGTCGATCCATCTTGATGGTGGTCTTCCTCTTTTTCACTGACCCTCCACTTTACCCAGCATGATGCTAATTAGTGATGTACATATATAAAATAATAGCATTTTAGGATTGGATGGCACCATTATAGAAAACATCTTCTTTTTCTAAATTAGAAATTGAGGTCTGGAAACATTCTGACTTTCTCACTAGTTAATGAGAGTCTTACTTAATTTCATTTTCTGATTTCTAGTTCACTGTTTTGGGTCCCTATATTTTTAGTAACAGTCTTATAACCTGGTGTAGTGCTGTAGGGCAAAGCATTAGACCACAAGATTAGTTTGAACCACAGGGTCGGTGGTTCAGGCTCACCATCTGCAATTTGGAAACCCTATACAGGGTCACTATGAGTCAGAAATGACTTGACAGCACTTAACAACAACAACAATGTATGGAGAGGAGTCCTGGAGTACTGTAAGATAAGAACTGGATTGCTAACCACAAAGTTGGTGGTTCAACCACACCAGCTGCTCATTGGAAACTCTATACTGAGTCACTGAGTCAGAGCTGACTTGATGGCACTTAACAATGTATAGAAAAGAAGAACACAGCAACGGGACAACCTTTTCTTTTCTTTTTTTTTTTTTTTAATTGTGAACTGAGTGATCATTTACACGGGAGAACATCAACTTTATACCATCATTGCATTGCAATGATTACAATCTCCTCCGTGCAAAATCATTCAACAGTATTTGCTTTCCAGTACCTCTGGTTTTTTTTTT
>NW_006408700.1:6735484-6744055 GCF_000296735.1 Chrysochloris asiatica
TGAAGACTCCTTTGACCCTCTCAGTTGGCAATTTGAGCTACTACATCCATAAGTATAGGTCAAATCCATCAAATTGCAGCAATTTGCAGCAGGACAACCTTTGATATACAGATGAGACAACCTTGCTTGCACAAAGCAAAGAGGACTTAAAGAACATACTAATGAAGATCAAACTACAACCTTCATTATGGATAACAACTCAATGTAAAAAAAAATCCTCACAGCTGGACCAATAAATAACATCATTGTACCAGAGAAAAGATTGAAGTTGTCAAGGATTTCATTTTACTTGGATCCACAGTCAATGCTCATAGAAACAGCAGTCAAGAAATTAAATGATGTATTGCATTGGGTAAATTTGCTTCAAAAAAAACTCTTTACATTTTTTTAAAGAAGTACTTTGAGGACCAAGGTGCACCTGACCCAAGCTGTGTTACTTTCATTTGAATTATGTTACTTGCATTTGAACTATGATTCTGGTAAAAAATGGACTTTGGAAAAAGTCCACACCATGGACTGCTAGAAGAACCAACAGATCTGTGTTGGAAGAAGTGCAGCCAGAATGCTCCTTAGAAGGGAGGATGGTGAGACTTGGTCCTCACATACTTTGGACATGTTATCAGGAGTGACCAGTCCCTGGAGAAGGACATCATGCTTGATAAAGTAGAGTGTTAGTGCAAAAGAGAAAGACCTCTAACAAGATGGTCTGACAGTGGCTGCATCAATGGGCTCAAACTTAACAACAATTGGGAGGATGGAGCAGGACTGGTCAGTGTTTTGTTCTGTTGTGCATAGGGTCACTGTGAGTCTAAGTCAACTCGGTGGCACCTAATAACAATGTGTAGAGAGAGCCATGAGAGTCACACTGTTATCAGATAACCTTGGATAATATCCCTACTGTGGTCTTGAATTTGGTCTTTGGGAAGAAGATAGAACTAGTGAAGTTTCATAGTAGAACATGGTGGTGGTGGTAGGGTTCTGTGGAGTCAGTTCCAACTCATAGTGACCCTGTATAGGGATTCTGAGGCTGTAAATCTTTATGGAAGCAGAAAGGCACATTTTTCTCCCACAGAATGGCTGGTAGTTTCGAACAATAGTAGAACATGTGGTGATATAATTTGTAATGCCCAGCCAGAACCCTGGTGTGGCACTGTGGGTTAATGCACAGATTATAAAGTCTCGTTGAACCATAAGGTTGACAGTTCAAGCTCCTTGAAAACCTTATGCAGGATTGCTATGGGTCAGAACCGACTCGATGACACTTAACAATAACAAGGTAAGAGAATTTAGGTACTGGTTCAGAATGCAATTTTAGCATCATATGCATAGAGATGGGGGCGTGTGGTGGCTCTGTAGGGTAAGCACTGGACTGCGGATCACACGGTTGATGGTTCGAGCTCCATAAGAGACCAATGAGGCTTCATGCTCCTGCAAATATTTATAACCTCAGAAATCCTGTACAGGATTTCCTATACTAACTCATACAAATAGTAATTAATTGTAATGTTGTTGTTGTTGTTAAGTGCCATCATGTCGGTTCCGACCCATAGCGACCCTGTACAGGGTTTCCGAGGGTGTAATAGTAACTAATAATAAAAGTGAAATTGAAGGAGCAAGTGTGTTTCTAGGGATAATATTGCAGGGGTCTGAAGCCACAGTGTGAGAAATGTATTGACTCACAGACTGTGGAAGGTAGAATAATGCCCCTACCCATCAAAGATGTCCACATTTATAATTCCAGGAATATGTTAGATCACATACAGGAAAAAGGAGAATTAAAGTTGGAGATGGAATTAAGTGTCCAAATCAACTGGCTTTCAGATAGGGAAATATCCTAGGTTAACTACTCAGCAACCGTGTATATGGTTTCCAAGGAGCAGCAACTGGTTAGTTTGAACCCCCGACCTTGTAATTTAAATCAACCTTGCAGTCCAGTGCTTATCTTACAGTGCCACATCAGGTTACCTGGGTGGGGCCAGTGAAGTTAGGAGCATCGTTAGAAGCAGAAGAGGAGAGCAGAATGAGGTGATGTAAGAGGGATTCCATCCGCTGTTGCTGCCTTTGAAGATGGAGGAAGACACCATGCGCCAGAGAATGTAGGTGATCAGTAATAATCTGGAAAACCCAAGAAAACAGATTCTCCTCTTAGAACTTCGAGAAATGGACACAGTCCTGTCCAGTAAGGCCCTTGTCAGACTTCTAACCTAGAGAATTATAAAATGACAAATGTGTTGTTTTCAGTCAGTAAATTTGTGGTAATTTGTTATAGGAGCATAGCAAATCAATACCCACTCGGGAAAGTCAGCAAGCATAGTGGAGAGCTCTGAGAAGAGTCGAGGATGATCCAGGGACATGTCAATCACTTAGACTATAGGGTCCATTGAAGGGGTGTCAACATGGTCAAATCCTCAAAGAGAGACTGAAAAAATGATGAATTGCTGAGAAGTGCTTGCATCATTTCCTTCCCCATCCTCTCACCTCTCTGTAGACAGTGAGATAGTGATCCTTATTCCTGTTTCCTTAACCGTATCTTCTTAATCTTCAGGGCCTCTCTCCCTTTCTTCTCTCAGCATTTCCTCACCTGGCTTCTGTCCTTCAACTCACTGATGTTCGCATCTTCCACACCATGTTGACCTACCACATCATCTCAAAGAGAATCTTTGAGAACAAAAGTCAAGAAGAGGAATGCATATTGTTTGCTGTGGGGCGTGGTATTATCTCAGCCCAACAACATGAATGTCTTCATGGAACCCAAAACAAAACAAAACAAACAAACAAAAACAACTAAACCCATTGCAATCGAGGTGATTCCAACTTGTGGTGACTGTGTGTTACAGATAACTGAGTTTCATAGGGTTCTCTGGACTGTGATTTGTGTGTGAATGTGTGTGGGGGTGAAAATGTGTGTGAAAGCACAAAATATACCAGTTCAACCGTTTCTACATGCACAATTTAGTGGCACTGGTTGCATGCTTCAAATTATGCCAACTCTCTCAACAACCCTTTCCCAACTATTTTACCATCATGAACACAAACTTACCACTTCCCTTTCAAGTTCCTGTTGTCAATTTAATCACTTATAGATAATTCTTTAAGTATAAACTGCTTAATGCAAACATTCCTTTCTAATTAGGCTAAATTATTATTTGGTTGGGGTGCAAGGTTTAAAGATTTCCTCAGGGTAATAGTTAAGGGGTATCATTCAACTTCAATGCTTCTATAAAGTGTGGATCCCATTCATATTTGAAATTCTGTTTATCATTTTCCCCCTTTTGGTTAGGATTATCGTATAGAATCCTTAATCTAAATGTTCAGTAGTGATAGCTGGGTACCATCTAGTTCTTCTGGTCTCATGGAAAAGAAGACAGTTATTCCTGGATTAATATGCCAGACTGCAAAGCCATTTGAACTGCAAGGTTGGCGGTTCAAGCTCACCAGTTGCTCCTTGGAAACCCTATACGATGTCGCTAAGGGTCAGAATAGACTCTACAGCACTTCACAACAACAACAACACTCATGGATGCTGTTGGATATGTATTCTATGTCTTCCACAGGCATGCCACCTCCTGGGGTCTATGGTGAGCAAACAATAAACCTCTTTGATATGATTCTATCAAAATGTGATGTTTACTGTTACAGGAATTAGCATCATCTAACTAGCAGAATCTTAAAACGTGAGAACAGTTAAAATATGCAACCTTTGAACCTTTGGGCTCTCTGGAGTCAAAAGTTGTATCTAGACAAACAATCATGTTGTTATTGCTGTTAAGTACCAGCGAGTCAGTTCCAAATCATAGACATATCAGTATAGGGTTTCCCAGAGCAACTGGTGAGTTTGAATTGCCAATCTTGTGTTTGAGTTCAGTGCTTGACCTACAGCATCACACCAGGGCTCAAACAAACAATGTAGGCATATGAAAAGGATTCTAGTCTTCCAACACTTTTATTTATCAGTCTCAAAGTCCTAGTTGGTGGGGTTATTCATTAATGAACCGTTACCCTCAAACCTTCCAAAGCAAAACTGATAAGAAACAAGTCAGTTGTGTGAACACATGGCAATGATTGTTTTATCTTCAAAAAGGAGAGAACCTGATGATGTGTGTCCTACTCTAGGCTGCACTTTAAAATCATATGTTGGACTGCTAACCTACAAGGTCAACAGTTCAAATCCACCAGTCACTCTATGGGAGAAAGATGAAGCTTTCTGTTCCCATCAAGATTTACAGCCTTCACTGTCCAACTTTCACCTTTGTATGAGGCTATTGAAAACACCATGGCTTGGGTCAGGTGCACCTTAGTCCTAAAACTAACAACTTTGCTCTTCAACACTTTAAAAAGGTCTTGTGCAACAGATTTGCCTAATGCAATACATCGTTTGATTTCTTGACTGCTGCTTCCATGAGTGTTGATGATTGATTCTAGCAAAATGAAGTCTTTGACAACTTCAATCTTTATTCCATTGATATGGACGTTATATTTTGTTCCAGTAGTGAGGATTTTTGTTTTCTTTACATTGAGGTGCAACCCACACTGAAGACTGTGGTCATTGATCTTCATCAGTAAGTATTTTAAGTCCTCTTCACTTTCAGCAAGGAAGATAGTATCATCTGCATATCGCAGGTTGTTAATGAGTCTTCCTCCAATCCTGATGCCACGTTTTTCTTCATAGAACCCAGCTTCTTAGATTATTTGCTTAGCATACAGGCTGAATAAGTATGGTGAAAGGATACATAAGCCACCACAGCATGACCAGCTGACAGACAGGTGGTTGAAGTGTCGGCCCTAGGGGAAGGCTGTCTCTCTGTCAGTTTTGGGAGAAGGTCCCCGTGTCATTTCAGCCTCTGCTCCTCAGTCCCTTGGTGATCGCCCCGTGGCACGGCATCTATCTTTTGCAACCTGGCCTTCCTTGCTTCTGTGTCTACTCCGTATTTTTTATCCTTCAAAACTGTTTGGTTTAAAACACAGCCCTACACTGACATGGCCTCATAACGTAACAAAGAAAATCCTACTCCCAAATGGGATTGCATCCACAAGTATAGGGGTTAGAGTATACCACACATAGTTTTAGGGTTCACAATAATGCCCAATGGTTCTCAAACTTTAGAACACATCAGAATGACCTGGAGGAATTATTAGAGCATAGATTTCTGGGACCCAGGGCTGGCCCAGCATGTCTGATTCTGTGAGTCTAGGGCGGGGCCTCTGCATTTGCATTTCTAACTAACTTCCAGTGAGGAAGCTGGTACCACTGGTTCCCACTGCTCTGCCTCATGTACCAGGACTAACAGGGTGTGGAGCGCTTCCTTTCCTTTCTTCTCCAGGGCAGTAAAGTTCCTTACAAAGTTCTCCACCCTGGAATGGAATATTGTAGGTACAGGGTCAACAACATTTGGCACAGAGTTGTTAAGTGCCGTCGAGTTGGTTCCAACTCATAGCGACCCTGTATAGGGTTTCCAAGGAGTGGCTGGTGGGTTTGAACCACTAGCTTTGCAGTTAGCAGTCCAATGCTGATCTTACAGGGCCACAGGAGGACTGACACAGTATTGTGTGGTAAACGTCAGCATTTTACAGCTCTCTGGGCAATTAAGTGTGTAATAAATACTCTTGGAAACCCTGTACAGGGTCGCTATGGGTCGGAACCGACTCGACGGCACTTAACAACAACAACAACAACAGGATTGATATCATTGGTGACTATGGCTGTGTTATTGTGTGTGGTTCAGTACCATTGAGTCATTTCTGACTCATGGCAACCCTGTATAGGGTTACATTACCTAGGAGAACCTTGCTTTTGGGTTTACCTTGACGTTAACAGTGTGGTGCTTATCTTACAGTGCAACGTGAGGGCTCTTATGCTGTGGTTGTTGTTGTTGTTGTTAAGTGCTGTGGAGTTGGTTCTGACTCATAGTGACCCTGTATTGGGCTTCCGAGGAGTGGCTGGTGAGTCTGAACTGCTGACCTTTCGGTTCACACCAACCTTGAGGTCAAGTGCTTATCTTATGGTACCACACAAGGTAAAGCCAATTAGGTGTAAACATATTTGTGAATTCTTTGTGATTTCCCAAAGTTGTGCTAGAACAGATAAAATTATGAGTAAGACCGGTGTGGGCAGAACCTGTTTCAAGCCTTTATCATGAATTCTTGGTATAATAACTGTTAAAGGAGCACTTGCTATAAATGCCTGATAATAGTCTGTTTGTGTGAACCATTAGAGCTGTTGGTATTTCACACAGTGCTCCAAGAAGTTTTTTTTCCTGGAAATTTCCCTTTCAAACTCATTTGGCTTCTCCTGCAAATATATGTGTTTGTGAAGGTGGGACAAGAGGGATGTTGGTGGTGACTAGAATTAACATCAGCAATGAAAATTTAGAGTTATGTGTCTCAGATACCTGTTTCCTAGAACAGTCATATTTGCCACACAGTCTGCAGACCGACTGCTGTTAAGACCCTTAAAAGCCAGTCACTGTGAAGCAAACAGGAGGCAGTTCAAATAAACATACCAGGTCATTCCATGCAGAGTTTAGCTCGGTTGACTTTGAAAAAAATCCAACAATAAAAAAACCCACACGACTTTCTCAAGGAAGGAAGCATACAGTGATAACATTTTGGCATAAGGTCCTGCTCAGACTGGCACTGTGTCCAGAAGACAGTTTGACAAGATTCAACACAAGCTTCAGACCATCCACGGAGCCTGTCCCGCCTCAAATTGACAAGGGGTTCACTATTATGACACTCATCACACTATCGCAATGGTATCTCAAAATGTCACTGTCTTAGTGTGCATTTTAAGTTACAAAAATAGTATGTGCTAGTTGTAAAAACATTCAAATGACATAGACATGTATTGTAAAAACTGTGACAAACCATTCCTCCCACAGTACTCAACCGGGTTGGAGAATCCACTGGCAGTGGCCACATACAGAACTCAGACACTGGACACACAGTGATGCAGGTTATTAGGGAAGTTGTTGTTGTTGTTAGGTGCCATCGAGTCAGTACCAACTCAAAGCAACTCTACGCACAACAGATTGAAACACTGCCTGGTCCTGTGCCAGCCTCACAATCGTTGCTACACTTGAGCCCATTGCTGCTGCCATTGTGCCAATCCATCTCTTTGGGGGGTCATTCTCTTTTTCGGTGACCCTCCACTTTACCAAGCGTTGTGTCCTTCTACAGGGACTGGTCCCTCCTGATAATATGTCTGAGGTATGAGAGACAAAGTCTGACTTCCAAGGAACATTCTGGCTGTACTTCTTCCAACACAGATTTGTTTGTCCTTTTGGTGGCCCTTAGCATTTTTAATATTCTCCTCCCACACCATAACTCAAATTTAGGGACGTTAACAGATTACAACATAGAATCATAAAATGCTCAGGGCACAGTTGTTCCCGTCAGCTGCTGATAAACCCCCATAGGTCATACCATTCCACCATTAACCTCAGCCTGATAGCCCTCAGCAAACCCAGCTCCCCAACTTAAGTACCTGGAGACACCCCACTCTACAAGCAAGCCTCCTGCCTAGTGTCCCTCAGCTTTACGTGCTCCGTGGGCTGGGAAGTCCATGGCTCTGTCCTTGGGCTTTGGTTTCTGGTTCTGCTGTTGCTATTCCACAGCCACTCCTCTGATATCACAGCTTTCTGTCCCTTGATCAAGGAGGTCCAATGCACAGCCATCTTGGGGTCTTGGCTCTTCTCCTTTGATGGTATCGAGACCCCCGACTCCTGATTCAGAGATGATTCGTTCTGTGCCCATGCTAGGGTTTCAAGTTTTTACAATTACAACTAGCTCTGCTAACACCCACAACTGAATCAGGTCAAATGATCAGTACCTTCTCCCACCAAGCAGGGCAGATATGTTGTCTGGTGGGTATAACAGACTCTGGCTCGCTGAGACATTAAATAATTCACTACAACACATGTATACAGTAAAAACATGGAAGAGAAGGAACACAGAGCATCTTAGGGCAGTGAAATGATTCTGAGTGATACTGTAATGGTGGCAATGTGAGAGTAAACATTGTCAAGAGCCATAAGACTGCACAACACTGCTTTGTATGTTTATAAAATGAGCTTAAATCCCATAAAGTATAAGTACTATAATGCTTTCAAAATTGTGGTTGTTGGAAGGTGCTCTTGAATCCGTTCTGACTCATAGCAACACTGTGCACAGCAGAATGTAACACGGCCCCTTCCTGTCCCATCCTCACAATTGTTATGTTTGAGCCCATTGCTACTAGCATGGTGTCAATCCATCTTGTTGGGGATCTTCCTCTTTTTCACTGACCCTCCACTTTACAAAGAATAATGTCCTTCTCCAGGGTCTGCTCCCCCCTGATAATATATCCAAAGTATGAGAGATAAAGTCTGGCCATCCTGGCTTCCAAGGAGTTTTTTGGCTGTACCTCTTCCAACACAGATCTTTCATATTCTTTTAAAACACCATAACTCAAATGCATCCATTCTTCTATGGACTTCCTTATTCACTGTCAAACTTTCACATATGTAAAGTAATTGAAAGTATCATGGTTTGGGTGAGGCACACCTTACTTCTCAAAGTGATATCTTTGCTCTT
>NW_006408700.1:6744870-6760559 GCF_000296735.1 Chrysochloris asiatica
TGCATAGTCAATAAAACACCAGTAAACATCTTTCTGGTATTCCTTCTTTCAGCCAAGATCTATCCACCTGACATCAGTGATGATATCCTTAGTTTCACGTTCTCCTATGAATCCAGCTTGAGTTTCTGTCAATTCTCTTTTGATGTACTGTTGCATCTGTTTTTGAATTATCTTCAGCAAAATTTTACTTGCATGCAATATTAAAGATGTTGTCTGATGATCTCTGCATTCTGTTGGGTCACGTCTCTTTGGAATGGGCACAAATACAGATCTCTTCCAATCAGTTGGCCAGAGAACTAACTGTATTCGCACTTCCAGTCTCTAGCACATCCACCAAGATTCAGGTGATGACTACCTGAGAATACATCAATATACAATTATCAGATAAATATAAATATGATGCCACAATGTCTCAGAGTAAACAGACAATTTTAACTTACATAAAGACAAAAGAGAGAGCAACTCAAACAGGTGAACAAAATAGAGAGCCA
Organism: Chrysochloris asiatica; assembly: GCF_000296735.1. Lineage (NCBI taxonomy): Eukaryota > Metazoa > Chordata > Mammalia > Afrosoricida > Chrysochloridae > Chrysochloris > Chrysochloris asiatica. Next base: position 6,745,362 of record NW_006408700.1, read on the forward strand.
GAAGATGTAACACCAGAAATAGCATCAGAATAACCTGATAAGGAATTTACAATAATGCTAACTAGGCAACTTGAATGGATTGTGAGAAAGAATTAGGAAAACTACAGATGAAATCAAGGAAAACAGAGAAAACTATGGAAAATTTCTGGGAACAAACTGACAAAATAAATGAAAAAAATCAGAACAACACAAAAACAGCAATTAGAAAGCCAGAAGATGTGCGGGAGGGGGTGGGGCACTAAGTGGGAATTATCTGTGCTTCCTGTGTAGTTTTTCTGGAAACTTCTACCTGCTCTCTATAAAAAAAAATAAAGTCTGTTTTTTAAAAAGTGAGAGAGAGGCCTGCAATAGGCAGCCCCCCCCCTTTTCTTCCAGTTTCACAAACCACAAGATAATATCCGAAGACATTTGAAACGACCCCAAAGAGATATGGAGATGGGTTGAGGATGGGCCAACCAGAGAGATCTTGTGATTTGGGCTTGGGAGCTGCAGAGAAAGCAGGGACATTGAGGACACTTCAGTTTGGAGGTGGCTGGCAGGGGTGCATTTTCCTGAAAACTACAGAGTCCTGATATGGTACTGTGGGTTAATGTGCTGGGCTGTAAGGTCTGTTTGAACCACAAGGCTGGCGGTTCAAGCTCACCAGCTGCTCCTCAGAAACCCTATACTATGGGTTGCAACTGACTCTACAGCACTTAACAATATCACCTTCCACTGTACCTACTCTCAGCACCCAAGTCCCCTCCTTTCTTGATGAGGGAAGATTATTACATTCCTTACAGGATGCTCTAAAACCACTCAGAGAGGTATGTTTGGGCCTACCCAAAGTCATAATATGACATCTCTCTGCCCAAACCACAAGCTCTGTTTCTGAAATGATCATTTTATCAGAGGTTTTACTATATTGTTGGGTGGTAACCATAAAGGATTTTACTGTCTTGACTTCATGGTCCATGGGAGGTCTGACTACTGAGGTCATTTCATGAGGATCACATGGTATGAAAAAGGAGTGTCCAGAACGGCCAGCTTATAAGAGAAGTGACCACACTGGCTAACACAAGAGCTGCTAGGTGTTTTGAAGAAAAGGTCACTACAGAAAGACCCCAACAACAACAACAATGGAAGGAGTCCTGGTTGCTCTGCAGGACAAGCACTGGACTGCTAATTGCAAGACTGGCAGTTCAAATCCATGAGCTACTTTGAGGAAGAAAGAAGAACTCTATACAAGGTTACTATGAGTTAGGTTTGGCTTTTGTATTTTTGGCTACTACAGTGCTGTAGATAGGATCAGCACTGGACTGTTGCTAACCACAAGGTCATCATTTCAAATCCACCAGTTGCTCCTCATAGAACCTACACAGGGTTGCTATGAGTAGGAGCCGACTCCATGACACTTATTAACAACAACAAAGGAAGTTTGGAGATGTGTGCACCTTCCCTCCAGGAATCACCATTAACAGCCTCAGTGTCCCGCCACCATCTGCTCCTTGCTCTTGAGCTGGTAATAACCGTCAGGTCCTTCTGCTGTGTCTGTAAGTTTTCAAACTCTTTTCTGTATTCCTCCTTTCCATCCCTGTAGGTACCAGCTCCTACATTCAAATCACAGGCCTTTGTCTATGATCTTTCTCTGCCTAGAAGCCCTTTCCCTCCCCACTCTGCACACCATGAGCCATTGGTACTCTATCCTGACCAAGGAGCTTCCCATCCCTCCACCCACCACTGTGCTATCAACAATCCTATCCCTACCCCATTTTTTCTGTGTCTCATCCCATTCCCAGCACTGGATGAATTGGGCTTGTGTGGTTGCAAGGTCAGAGACCATTCTGACCTCTCAAGTGGGTCTCTTGCAAGGACACTTGGATGGAGACCGGGCCCCACTGGAAGCTGCTGGGCTCTGACGTAGCCATGGCCCCCCTCCTTCTCCTGGGGGCTGTGTGGGATGGCTTCCTTATCAGCCCGGCTTCTCCTGTGCATTCATTCTGCTCCCTCTGGCTACCGAGTGCCTTATTCTATACATTGCATGGAATGAAAAGATGCAGACTGAGCTGCCACCTATCACATGCATGAGCTGAGCTGTGGTCAGGTGGGATGGCACAGCATGAAACTACACACGATCGCTCCTGAAGCCCTTTTATGTAATGCAATTTCTTCTACATGAGCCGTGAGCATGGTGGGTAGCCCGTTTTTCATAATGAACTTTAGCTGCAATCTTTTACACAGTGCTATGCAGTTAGGACCAAGGAGGGCTGATAGTACTGTAAGGGAAGCACTGGACTGTTAACCACAAACTCAGCACTTCAAAACCCATCAGCTGTTCCTCAGGAGAAAGAGGAGGTTTTCTGTTCCCACAAAAAATTGATGCATTTGAGTTACAGTGTTGGAGAAGAATATTAAAGGTACCATGGACTGTCAGAAGAACAAATCTATATTGGAAGAAATTACAACCAGAATGCTCATTAGAAGGCAAGATGGTCAGACTTCATCTCTCATACTTTGGACGTATTATCAGAAGGACCAGTCCCTGTAGAAGGATATCATGCTTGGTAAAGTGGAGGGTCAGAGAAAAACAGGAAGACCCCCAATGAGATGGATTTTCACCATGGCAGAAACAATGGGCTCAAGCAGAGGAGCAATTGTGAGGATGACGCTGGACCTGGTGGTCATTCGTTGTATTATGTATAGAACTGTATATGATGACACCTAACAACAAATCAGTCCCAACTCATACACACTTTTATAGGGTTTCCAAGGAGTGGCTGGTGGGTTTGAACTGCTGATTTATGGTTAGCAGCCCAGTGCTTATCCTACAGCACCATACCAGGAGTTCATTTACAATCTCAGAAATCCTATACGAGGTGGCTACAAGTCGGAACTGACTCCACAGCACTTAGCAAGAACAATAGTGTTAGGTCGATCCAGTACAATATACAATAAGCACATACTTGTCTATCACAAAACGTACTATTAAAATATTTGCTGTTTATTTAATTTTTGAATAGGCAATATAGTCATAATAGTTAAATTTTTTTAAATTGTGAAATGTAAAAATTCTCCCTTCTTAGCCCCCATCTGTCCAGTTAGCACATTCTCCAAAACAAGTAATCTTTTCTTTTTAGCTTTTTCATTTGAACTACAACTCACAATAAATCGCAAAACTAGTACAGAGCAGCTGATAAAACCACTGCTTTTAATTTATAATATAGTCTTCCAAGAAACACTATGAATATGCAAACACATATAAATACCAAAACCCCTTGCCGTTGAGTCAATTCTGACTCATAGCATCCTTCTAGGACAGAGGAGAACTGCTCTGTCTAGCTAGGGTCTCTTTACGGAAGCAGACTGGCATAGCTTTCTCCTGCAGAGCAGCTGATGGGTTCAAATGTCAGCCTCTTGGTTAGCAGCTGAGCACTTCATCACCGTGCCACTGGGCTCCTTTACAGATAAATATATAGGATTTCTCCCTCTGTTTTACTCACACTATGTATCCTTCAACACCCCACTAAAATATCCCTGCTTATTAACGGATGATGCAATTAATCAGTCATTTTATTTCTATTTATCACTTTTCTTGTTGTTATTGTAGTTGCTAAGTGCTATTAGTTGGTTCTGACCCACAGCAACCCTGTATAGGGTTTCCGAGGAGCCAGCTGGTGAATATTTTTCTCTACTGTAAAGCAAGAGAATTGTTTGCCTCTATATGTTGGCTCACTACACTGCCTTACAAAGACAAACAACTGGAGGAAAATGTTTTAAAACCAAGAAGTTTTTTAAAATGTAGACAACCAATGCTGTTTCTGCCAGAAAATCTGTTTTATCAAAAACTTGCCAGAGGCAAGTTGAAGACACACTGCTGTCCAAGAAAAGTGATGTAGAAGAAGGATTTAATGTCTTCTCTGATTGCCAGCAAGATCTGGGACCTTAAAGTGATTAATCATGTCTTGGAAATGTATTGATTGATTGAATGCAAAATTTAAAAAAATTAAGTGAACATGCCACACCCCTTTATCTGTGATCTTTGCTCCTCTGCTAAGTCCTTACAGTCAGAAAGCGTTGTACTTTGTTCCTTCCTCACTACACACCTCTTCTCTGCTTCAAGGCAGCTCCCAGCGTTCCCTGGTCCTGCCTCTGTTTATTTAAATGCCAGTGTAAGAGGATCCGGATCAGACACAAGAACATGTTCTCCCTTACGCCTGTCTTGGTAGCTGTTGTCTGCATTTTGATTGTGTGGGTCTTTAAAAATGCTGAGAGAAGCCACGAGCAAAGGAAAGCGGAACCTCAAACTACAGCCAGGGCTCGTCCATGGGTGGATGAAGACCTAAGGGATGGCACTGACCTCCACCAAGAGGAAGAAGGTAAAGAACACAGCAATGCACCGTGTGGTTCCTTTGGTGTGTTGCCTTTTGTGAGTTGATGGCAGGGGATTTATGCAAAAGAAAGAAGAGCCTGCAGGTAAGTTTCATCATCAGCCTCTATTGTGAAAACATCAGTGTGTACAAAGACAACGCATTCCTCTAGGGTAGTCAGTTTTTCACTTGCTGGCACAAACTCAGCTTTATTCCTAGATGTTACTGTTGTTTAGTGCCACCAAGTTGGTTCTGACTCTTAGTGACCCTGTATACTGCTGTTGTTAAGTGCCGTTGAGTCAGTTCTGACCCATAGCGACCCTGTATAGGGTTTCCAAGGTGTGGCTGGTGAGCTTGAGCCACTGGTCTTGTGGCTCAAACGACTTTACAATCTAGCGCATTAGCCCACAGCACCACACCAGGACTCCAGTGACCCTGTATAGGGTTTCTGAGTTGTGGCTGCTAGGTTTGTACCACTGACCTTGTGGTTAGCAGTCCAGTGCTTATCCTATGGTGCCACAGTATTCTCAGCAGATAAAGACTTGTGAGAACAACATTTTTTCCCACATCCAGTTATATTCTGGCTGTTAAAATTCTTCTGAACAATTTCATCCCAGGCAGGCAGTGGGCATGGGATAAGAGGTTAAGTTTTGATGAAGAACTTTGAAATAAATCAAATAGCATTTATCTAAGGACTTGCTAGCTTCCACTGAGTTCAGCCTGCACTGTGATTAGAGACAAGAATGGCCTCTGCCCTTAAAAAGGTTAGTGTTAGACACCATAGACACAGAGAGTAACAGAGACACCAGGTAGAACTGATTATAAGGTGTTTCAAGAAGACTCAGGCGTGATGGGGCAGTTAGACAAACGATAACAGAGGTGAAGTGTTCCGCTAGGACTGGGAGGATTAAAAGGATTGAATAGCAAGGCTTGGCAGCATCTCAGGTAAGGAGGCAGAAAGTGTGCAAGTATGTTGAAGGATACTGAGAAGATGGATACTGACGGGGTTGGGGGAATTGGGGGGGATGGGCAGTGAAAGCAAGGCAGATTAGGGATGGCCTGAGAAAGATGTGACAAAGGCAGGGAGAGGTAGGCTCTTAAGGAGTCTTGAGAACTCTGTTGGGGAATGTTTGGGGGATGGATTCAATTTGGAAGAGCATCATGAGTCTCCTGTGGAGACTCCTGAGTCAGGAGTCCCTTCCCCCAACAGAAGCTACCTTGGAAGTGTGTGCATGCATGTGGATGTGTGTGTATGTGTAGGGTGGTGTGTTGAGTTGTGTCAGAGTTGGGTATGGGGTAGACAGCCAACATTCAGAGCCTGAGAGCTGGTGATGCTGTGTGTACTTTGCAGGGTTCAAGTCTGACCAGCTTCCTAGCTAGTCTGTGCTGCCCCTTACCCTTATCCCCACATGCACACCAGTTAGGCCCAGCTGAGAAGCACTTTCCTTAATGAAGGGAGCTCTGTTGACCAGCTATGGCGATGATTTGTCCTAGTCAGGATGGCCTGGGTGGTCACGGCAGTGGGATAAGTTGACGGAAGAATGGACTTGGTAATAAATTGGATATTGGGAGAAGAAGAAGGTAAAATATGGAGGTTGGGAGAGTCAGTCTCCACATCTTAAGTGCATGAGCACCTTAAGTAGGTAGGGAGAAAGATGGTACAGCTTACAGGGGAAGACACTGGGCTTAGTTGAGGTGTGTTAGACTTGAGCTAATAGTGACATATGGAAGCAGAAAAGGGAGTGAGACTTCTAAGGGTTCTGGCCGCAGAGACTGATCTGAGAGTCACCAACACTCGGGTGATACCTGGAATTTGGCAAACTAATTCTCTAAAGGGGTATTTCTAGAGAAAAGACAGAATAAGACTTGGGGGCCACCTGCAGAACATAGGAGATATGGTGGGCGAAATGTACTAGAGGATAGGAGACAACATGGAAAATAAGTACACCAAGATCTCTTATTGCATTATTATATCTGATTGCATTGTCACATCTAGCAAACCATTTATTCTTCATGGCAATACAATGGGGTAGATATTATTATTATACCCATGTTACAGATGAGGAAACAAACAGGCAAAACCCAGGGCCCATGCAGTCTGACTTCAGTCCATGTGTGTAGGCCATTTGGTTAGATGACCTCGCTGATGGGAGAATAGCCTGGAACAAAGGTGGGAAAAGGTGGTCAGCAAGGTTAAAAATTCTCTGAGAGATCACAGGAAGCATGCACTAAGGCTAGGTCTTTGGGTTTGAAGACCTAAGAACTTTAGGGATGTAAGAAAGAATGGTAAGGCTGGTGGGAAATCAGGAACTGGATTGCATCTGGTCCTGTTTATATGCCCTGGTCTCATTCTCTGCCTGCTTATTCACTTTTGCAAAATCCTTTACCTCTCCATCCTCTGTTCCTTTCTAGGCTCAATATTCTCTTGACCTTACTAGAGAAATGAATTGAACATTCTCAGTGGCCTCTTCAGTGCCATGACAGATTGGCTTGATAGTAGTTTTTACAGATGTCTTGTTGACATTTTTCTTGTTTCCATTAGCACTGAAATGCCCACTAATGCCGCACAAAATAATAATCTACAGGAAGAAATTAGAGAGTTAAAAAATACAAACTAGGTGGAACTGATTATAAGGTGTTTATAGACAGCATGAAGGAATCCCAGTTATGAGCTCAGCTGCTAACCTAAAGGCTGGGGTTTCGAACCCATTCAATGACTTCACAGAAGAAAAACCTGGTGATCTGCTCCCATAAAGATTACAGCCTATGGGGGGCAATTCTACTTTGTCACATGGGAGAGCTGTGTGTAGGAATCGACTTGGTGGCTCACAACAACCAAGAAAACTCAGGTGTGATGGAAAGTGAGGCGCATCCAATGGCAGGTTGAGAACCAACATTTCAATCCAGTCCCATCTGCCACCAAGTTCCTGCTCTTAATATGGTCTAAGTGAGCATTTCCACAGCTTTTCTGATTCAGGTGAGGATATAGAACTGGGGATATCATTGCTGATGTCAGATGGATCTTGGCTGAAAGCAGAGAAAACCAGAGAGATGTTTAGTTGTGCTTTACTGACCTTGCAAAGACTTTGACTGTGTGGACCATGGTAAACTATAGATAACTTTGCAAAGAATGGTTATTCCAGAACACTTATTTGTACCCATGAGGAACCTGTACATAGACCAAGAGGCACCCATTAGAACAGAACAAGAGGATACTGAATGGTTTAAAATCAGGAAAGGTGTGCTCCGGGGTTATATTCTTTCACCACATTTATTCCATATGTGTGCTGAGCAAATAATCTGAAAAGCTGATTTATATGAAGAAGTATGTGTCATAAGGATCAGAGGAAGACTTATTAACAATCTGCCATATGCAGATGATACAATCTTGCTTGCTAGAAGCAAAGAGGACATTTTGCTTCTCTCAACAATCATGGAAGCAGCAGTCAAAAATTGAAATGCCATATTGCATTAGGCAAATCTGCTGCAAAAGCCCTCTTTATAAAATGTTTAAGAGTAAAGATGTCTGTTTGAGGACTAAGGTATACCTGACAGAAACCATGGTATTTTCAATAGCCTCATATGCTTGTGAATGTTTGGCAATGAATAAGGAAGACTGTAGAAGAATTGATGCATTTGAGTTATAGGAGAATATTGGAAGTACCATGGACGAATCAAGCTGTGAACCACAAGGTCAGCAGTTCGAAACTATCAGCTGTTCCACAGGAGAAAGATGAGGCGTTCTGCTCCTGTAAAGATTTACAGCCTCAGAAACCCTGTACAGAGTCACTGTGAGTTGGAACCCACTCCACGGCACACAGCCACCACCATGGACTGTCAGAAGAACAAACAAATCTATCTTGGACAAAATACAGCCAGAATGCTTCTTAGAAGCCAAGATGGCTAGACTTCGCTCCTTCTGATAACTTGTCTTTTTGGACATGTCTTCAGAAGAGACCAGTCCCTGGAGAAGGCTATCATGCTTGGTAAAATGGAGAGTCAGAGAAAAAGAGGAAAATGCCTAAAGAGACAGACTGACACAGAGACAGCCGCAGCGGGCTAAAATATCACAATTGTGAGGCTGATGCAAGACGGTTCAGCAGAATGCTGTGTTTCATTCTGTTGTGCAGTAGGTTGCAATGAGTCAGAACAGAACGGACAGCACCTAATAATGTAAAAATACAGTGAGGATCTCACCTTCCTGCCAGCAGAGCAGAGAGGGAAGTAGAGAAAAGAAAGGGAACCGTTACTGAAGAAACATGGTGGTCGTTTTAATCATGGTAAATCGATTCCCAGCTCAAAACATTTGAAAATGAACAAGAAGAGACATAACAGCAAAATTAAGCATTGTAGGTCATTCGAGTCTGAGTTGAGAAAGATGTGCAAACTAATCCAACCTCCTCCAGCTCTGGCTTCACAAGGAATTCCTGCATTGTAATCTCAGACCAAGGAATCAGCATGGGGAGGGGAAGGGAAGGAACTTCAGGGCTTCACGCAGTGCTCTTTTTAGATGTGAGATACAGACTGCCTTCTGGAACCAACCAAGAGTACTCTCAGTCTCTGTTTATCTATAGCAGAGGTTTAAGAAGGGGAAGGTGCTGATGTTTATCTCAAAGAGTAATTTTCAGATTGTTCCACTAGAATGAAGTAAAACTTCTATACAACAATCTATCCGTCAGGCCCTTGAAAGCTCATGGAAATGGGAATAGAAGGGAAAGATGGAAGAAATGTACCTCATTAAGATACATCTATTTTAATGGGGATGGGGATTTTTCTGCACTTACCTTCACTGGCAATCCAAAATCTACAATGCTAAGTAAAATTGTGATCAAATAACCCAGATTGTCCAGTCTTTGCTAATAAAAGCTATTTAAATTTTTATTTTCCATTGTAGTTATCACCTGAGAATAATAATATTCCCACAAACCTGGAAAAGGACAGTTTTTCATGGTTTCAGAGCTATTTAATGGCTCAAAGACAGCTCATCCCAATCAAAGTCAACCAGCAATTGTCCACTGGATTCTGAAATTCAGCTAATCCGGAGAGGGCTCATTCCAATGCCTCTAGGTATCAGCCCAGAGATGTTACATCTCTGAACGCTCACAATCGCTGAGCTCTAGGCTTCTCAGCCAAGTGGGGTGTTAATGCTAGACTGTGTAGGCTAACAAGAATCCATTGTTTAAATATTCAGGGATTTAATGTAGACTGGTAGCTTGAAAATCAGGTCTGTTGGGAATATTTACAGCACAGAAATTGGCAAGTGCTATAAATTGGGTTCTTCCCATCTGCACTCGCACCCCAGAACTGGTTGATCAGCATTGTAGGATGACCACTGAACTTCTAACTGCAAGGTGGGTGGTACCAACACATCAGTCACTCCTGCTCAATGGCACAACTGTGTTCAGAAAGAAGGAACTTAATCAGTTTCTCTCTTACTCTCAACCAGTTGCCATCTAATCAGTTAGACTCAGGGCGACCTCATATGTGTCAGAGTGAAGTCATAAATGTCATATGAATCTCAGCGGAAAACAGAAAATACCAGGAAAATTTAGTCTGCTCTTTCTGATTCATCATCCTGTTGCTGTTTGTTTTCAAGTCAATTCTAATTCATAGCGACCCTCTAGGACAGAGGGAAACTTCCCGATAGGATTTCCTAACTCTAAACTCTGTGGAAGCAGATTCCCAGGTCTCATCTTCTAAGAAGTGACAGGTGAGCGCAAACCTCTGAACTTTCGGTTAGCAGCTGAGCACTTAACCAGTGTGCCACCAGGTCTCCTAGTCATCATCCTACCTACCCATGAAAACTTTTGCATGTCTAATTTAAAAGATTGGTTTGCCAAGACTCCTATAAGATCTTGAGGTTTTAGGATAATGGGCAGATAAATTTTGATGTGAGAAAATTAGAGAAGGGAAAGGAATTAACTGAAGACATTATCCTGGGGAGCAAGTCTGAGTGGGTCCTACTAGAGGAGACTTGGGATCAGCATGGGGACACTAGAGATGCCAAGAAGAGGTGAAGGGGTTCAGAAACAATTTTGCTTCTACTGCCTCAGTTCATATGGTTCTAATTAGTGTCTCTTCACCTGAGGACTCCCAAACCTCCCCAGACCCCGCACCTTTCTGCAGTTGTTGTTGTTAAGTGCTGTCAAGTCAGCTCCAACTCACAGAAGCCCTAAAGGGTTTCTGAGGCTTTCATCCTTTGAGGGAGCAGGAAGCCTCATTTTCTTCCTGAGCCAACCACAGAGAGGGAGTCAAGTGAGTGAGAGGCTGAAGTAGGAAACAGAGCCCTGGCTGGGGCAGTTGGGAAAGGGGACATTCTGGGGTAGGAGTTGAGACCTGAAGTTGTGCCCATCCCAACTTCCAGGATCCATCTTTTAGTAGAGCGACGTCACGCCCATCCTGAGTTCTAGGCAGGGTGACTCGATAGTCTTATAACTGGAAAATATTGGGTCTCTTGCAAAGATTTTGAAGTAGAACTGCAGAAACCCCAAAGATTTAGAGATGTACTCACAAAAAATACCTCCAGGTTAAATGTTAAACCAAGAATTGCTTGGCCTTTAAATCTAATTATGGAACAATTTAGGGGTTCCATGACATTAAAGCAATGATAAAAAGCAAGTTGCTATTAGTATCAATGCCAACTTCAATTATGACAATAGAGGCTTTGCAATAAAAGGCAGACTATAAGAACACACATTTGCTTTGGAGTGTGCTTTTTAGTGGCTTGGCTGGTCGGAAGAGGAGGCAGAACACAAACAAACTGCGGCACAGGTTTTCTTTCCTTGGGACGAGGGCCACATTCCTTGGGGGCAGCCAGGAGCTCAACAGGGAAAAGAGAAATGGTCCCTTTTGTTTTTGCTCACTGCCCTGGGGACATTCACTCAGCTGCATCTATTGTACTCTCTGCCTGGCTCCACCTGGCTGACCCCTCGTCTAGGGGGCATGTGACCTACTGACCTAAGAGGGGCTTCAGGAATAGTGGCCCCACACCCACCATGCCCTGCTCCGAGGTGACAAGGGACATTTGTTTGCCTTGGTCTTAGAAATGCTTGGGCATAAGCTCAGAAAGTCCTCTAGAGAAGGAGAGTTGGGACTTCAGAGGCTGCAGAAATGACCCAAGGTGCCCCAAGGTGACTTTAGCCATAAGCACTGAATGGATCTTGTTGTAGTTCTTAAGCACCATCAAGTCGTTCCCACTTAAAGAGACTCTATGAACAACAGAACAAAACATGTACAAAGGAACAGAACAAACACCGCCTGCTCCTGCACCAGCCGCACATCCGTTGCCTTGGTTGAGCCCATCGCTGCTGGCACTGTGCAAATCCACCCACTGTGGGCCTCTCTCTTTATCTCTGTCCCTCCACTCCACCACTCATTAAGTCCCTCTCTAAATACTCGCCCCTCCTGATAATATGTCCAAAGTATGTGAGACATGGTTGGTATATAATTTGAATAACAGTGGTATTAACTAGTCTTCCATGTAGGAATATGGATATTATCCTATCACAAATAGCATTATACATCTAGACAGATCTTGAAATGTTCTTTTTGATGATGAATGCTATAGCATTCCACCTCAATTTGTCATTCCCAGCATAGTAAATGACGTGATTGTCAGATTCAAAATGGCCAACCCTAGTCCTTTCAGTTCACTAATGCCTAGAATATTAATGTGTATTTGTTCTACTTCATTTTTGACAACTTCCAATTTCCCTAGATTCATACTCTGTGCATTCCATGTTCCAATTATTCATGGATTTTTACAGCTGTTTCTCCTCATTTTGAGTTGTGCCCCATCAATGAAGGTCCAAGGGCTTTACTCCATTTTTGTCATCTCATCACGGTCATCTCTTCTTGGAGGAGGCAGCTCTTCCCCAGTCGTATTTTAACTGCCTTCCAACCTGAGGGGCTCATCTTCTGGCACTCTGTCTGACAATATTCTGATGCTATTCATCATGTTTCAGAATTCACTATTCTATTGCTGTCTGACAGTGTTCCACTGCTATTCATAAGGTTTGCAGTGGCTAAACATTCAGAAGTAGTCTGTCTCTCCTTCTTCTGAATCTGTCTTAGTCTGGACGCTCACCTGAAATCTGTCAAAATACCAGTGGCGTAGCTTCCAGCATTACAGCAACACACAAACCACCACAGTGCGACAAACTGACAGATGATAAGTAGAAGGAATAGATCTTAAGCATAACTAATCTTTAAAAAGAGTTAAGGAAGCCTTTCATGCATTGGTGTGGCACTGTGGGATAAAGCACTGGACCACAAGGTCAGTTTGACCCACAAGGTTGGCAGTTCAAACTCACAAGCTGCTCCTCGGAAACCCTGTACAGGGTTGCTATGAGTCAGAACAGACTCAGCGGCATTTAACAACTACTAGAGGCTGTCAGGCTTAAGGATTCCAGGTGTGGAAAGTGGCAATGATGTTGAAAGTCTTTATTAACACATTTGATAATGTTCAGGGCTGTTATTATGACCCTGCTGCCGGTGGGGTTAGTTCAGGGTTGATTGTTAGAGATGTTCTATTTGTACCCTCTAGTATCTTCTGTCAAGGAGCTCTGGTAGCGTAGTGGTTACGAATCGGGCTGAGAACCGCAAGGTCGGCAGTTCGAAACTACCAGCTGTTCCGTGGGAGAAAGATGAGGCTTTCTGCTCCTGTAAAGATTTACAGCCTTGGAAACCCTGTACAGGGTAGCTATGAGTCAGAACCGACTCCATGGCACATAGCCAACCAAATATCTTCTGTAAGGAGCTCAGGTAGCATAGTAGATTACGAGTTGGTTTGAATCTAACACCCACCTCTTGGGAAAAAGATGAAACTTTCAGATCCTATAAAGATGTACTCAAAACCCTGTACAGGGTCACTATGAGTCGAAACTGACTGGGTGGCACACAACCACCATCATCAGTATCTTTTGGAGTTCTGGTGTGGCGCTGTAGGATCAACATTGGACTGCTCATGGCGAGGTCAGTGGTTGAAACCCACCAGCTGCTCCTCCGAAAGCCTATACAAGGTTGCTATGACTTGGAACTGATTTGATGGCACTTAACAATAATAGTATCTTTTGCCTTTTCTTCCATATTTTCTCTCTGTTTGTTTCTTCATGCTATACTTTGGATAAATCAGAAGAAATGATGCTCCCTTTGAATAATTTTCTCTTCTGTTGTGTCTACTTTGAGTTCAATCTACCAATTGGATATTTAATTTAGGTTATTTTATTTTATTATTAAAATATCTGTTTATTTGTTGTTGTTTTTCCAAATTTTCTTGCCAAAATTGCCAAGTGTGTCTGTTACTTTTATTTTTTTTAACATAACTGAGTGTAGTTTTATGATGTGTCTGTCAAATAATTCTAATAGTTCAAGTCTTTGTGGGTCTGTTTATGTTTTTTTTCTGGTATCTACGGATCTTAAACATAACCTCTTGTTTCCTTGGGTGTTCTGTAATTTTAAATTATATGCTGGTCATTTTTTTTTTTAATGACTTGTAAAAATTGCTTGAGGTCTAGGACACTTGTACTTATTTCCAGAAAATATTCACTTTTGTGTCTGCCATCTATGCAGACACTATCTAACACAGTGTGATAACTATAATCTAAGGTCCAGACCTTGGACTTCCTAGATCACCCAGGGAATATTATCTTAGACTGCAAGTACATACCAAGACTGGCTTCATTAAATGTCATCTTTACTAAGAAGCATAGAAGGCACAGGGATTAAAGTACTGAACTGCTACCCAAAATGTCAGGGATTCAAACACATCAGACACTCCTTAGGGGAAAGAGATGGCAATTTGCTTCTGGACCGAGTACGAGGCAGTTCTACTCTTTTCATTGCATTTTCCCACGAACTTTTTAAAGTCCCCTTGTATGTGTTCACTCACGCAAATTGTAGTGGTTTCAGAAAACCCAATTTAGTTAATTTTAAAAAGTGTGTGCTGAGCATTTTCAGATTGGTTTTCATCGTAGTCTCTGCTGAGCTGTTCTTATCTAAGTAGGCGTTGCCTCCCATGATTATGCGGCTGCTCAGCATTGACCCCTACTAGTTTAAGTAGTACGGTAGGTTTAGTAAAGACCGATCCCACTGATTTTCAGCTTCTGTGGGGCTTTGTGTTAATGCACTGGACTGCAAAATCAGTTTGGACTGCAAGGTCAGTGGTTCAAGCTGCTCCTTGGAAACTCTATACAGGGTCACTATGGGTCGGAACTGACTCAACAACACTTAAGAACAGTTTCCTGGTTAAGCTTCATTTACCTGATTCAAAGTTCCCTGAAAAAATCCAATTTATATCAACTTATACCAACGCCTACTTTCTCTGCTGGTGCCCTTTTGGTATCTTTTGTTATTGATGAAGTTCAACAACTATCAGGTATTTCAGACAGGCCCCAGATGACCAAGAAAGATACTAAGCACATGCGTGTTCACATATACACATACAAACTTTTTTCTCCATCCCAAACATTCTCTTTTCAATAATTTGAGCAGTTTTGGTTGAAGTCAGCTTCTTAACATTTATTTCTGATTAACTCTTTATTGCTCACATTTTAATTTTTTTTAATTAATTGATTTTTTTCTGGCTCAATGTCTGGTCAATTTTTAGAAATGTTTTGAGTGTTCTGAAAAACAATGTGTCTTCCGTAGTTGTTCGGTGCAATGTTGTCTGTATTGTATATTTGGTCGTGTTACTGAATTGCCTTGTTCATGCTTTCTGTATCTTTACCGGTTTTCTTCCTGTTCATTCTATCATTCCTGAGAGACTTGTGTTAAGAGTTTCCACTATGATTGTGGATTTTACATTGTCTTCTTGAAAGTCTGTCTTGTTGTTCTTGTCAGGTGCCATCGAGTC
>NW_006408700.1:6761559-6766352 GCF_000296735.1 Chrysochloris asiatica
TGCGTAGTCAATAAAGCACAGGTAAACATCCTTCTGATATTCTCTGCTTTCAGCCAAGATCCATCGGACATCAGCAATGATATCTCTTGTTCTATATATATGCATTGTTGTTGTGGTGGTGAAGGTCCAGCCAGTCACTTCTGACTCACAGTGACCCTGTTTGGTTTCCAAGAAGTAGCTGGTGAGTTTGAACTGCCAACCTTGAGGCTTGCAGTCCAGTGTCCATCCTACAGCACCACACCAGGAGTCCATACAAGTGCATACACATTTTAAATTATGTTTCCCTAGTAAATTATTTTTGTTATTATAAAGTAACCCTCTCTATGATCAATTATGCTTTTTACTTTAATTTTTCTTTCATTTGGTCTTAATATAGTTAAATGATACATGGTATGCCTTTTTCATCCTTTTACTTTCAATCTCTCTATATTTGCATGTTTTAGACGTGTACCTTATGGGCAACATTTTTTGGACTTTAAAAAATTCATCAGCCTGCGTCAGGAGCTTTCAGTCCATTTGTATCCAGTGTGATTGTCCTGCTGCTGTTAAGAACTCAGTTGTCATTCTTAAATTGTACTTCTGAAGATAACATTCTTCCCCTGGTTGTTTTAAGGGTTTTGTATTTTGTCATAAAAGGTATGGGCTTCTTTATCTTATACTGCTCAGCATTTACTGAGCCTTTGAGTCTGTGTTTGGGTTTTATTTTGTTTTTTATCAATTCTGGGACTTTCTCATTCACCAGCGCTTCAAATTTTGCTTCTGCCACATTCTTGCTCCTCTTCTTTTGGGACTATGATCACATGCATATTAGATCAGATGTCTATTCCCCTTCTGCTCGATTTTTATAACTCTTTCTATTGCTTTCTGTCTTTTGGTCTCTCCTTGCCCATTCTAGATATTGTCTCCTGACTCATCTTCTAGTTCACTAACTTTCTGCTTTTGTTAACTGAAAGCTTTGCAATTCCAACCCACCAACTACTCAGAGAGAGAAAAAAGCCTGACAATCTATCCCGGTAATGATTACAATTTAGGAAACGCTCTGGGGCAGTTCTGCTCTGTCACATGACTGCTAGCACGCACCAACAATATAGCTATTAAGCCCACCTTTAAGTGGTAGGTGTCTTCTAATTTTTATTTATTTTGCTGTTTTTAGAAGAAGTTACACAGTGAAACATACACCATCTGCAGTTCCTAAGTGTATAATTTAGTGATATTGATTACATTCTTTGAGTTGTGCAATGATTCTCTTGCCTCAGTCTGAAAATTCCAATATTTGAAGTCTCTGGGTATTTGATTCTAGTTTTTAAAAATTGATTTTGTTGTTTCTTGCTTACGATGTTTTGGTTCTTTACTACTTGATTAGATTTGTTAGATTGCTGGCAATTATACTTTGAAATGATATGAGCATTGACTTTTGATTCTGTTAGGTGCATGGGATCCTTTCGGCAGGACCACCTTTTTCCAAGGTCATATTTGAGGTGTCCAGAATCTGCCAAAATGATAGATATCCCGCTTGCAAGACCTGGTGGCTGGTTCGTTTAGGATTCACTCTTGGGAGCCTGGCTTATTGAGAGAAAGGTTTCTATTAGACTTTCTACTGAATGTGGGCCTGAACTTTGATTTCTGTCCCCTGGATCCCTGAAGATATAAAAATGGAAATTAAGATTTGTAGTGCTTGGCAAACACATTCAGGGCAAATGTAGTTTCTGTTATTATTTACCTCTGTGGCTTCATATTTTCTTTCAGTTTTGGCTGGGGAATGGCTTACAATGTCGTAGCTCTTCAATGAGTTTTTAAATGACTTTTACAAATCCTTAGTGGTTTTGAACCAACGGGCAATTGTTTCAAATAACCTCATCTTCCATTACCAGAATTTAAGTTCCTCAGCTCTTTGTTGGGAAAAATGTCTTTTTTCTTGATTTGCAACCAGATTTACAAACTCTTCCAGAGTTTAAAGAATTATCAAGGTAACTTATCAGGATAATTATTAGGAATCTCTTTTTCCTCCTCTTGTGCTGCTACCTTCATGGCTCATAATCCTACAAATATTGTTGAGGATTGTATCTTTGTCTTGGTGTCCATCTCATGATTTTTGTTGTTGTAGTTAAGTGTCACCAAGTCAGTTCCAACTCCTAACGACCCTCTAACAGGGTTTCCAAGGAGTGACTGGTGGTTTTGAACTGCTGACTTTGTTGTTATCCTTCTGCACTATCCCAGGACTTCCCATCTTACGATTTTTGTTGTTAAGTGCTGTTGGGTCAGTTCAGACTTATAGTGACCCTGTATCGCGTTTCCGAGGAGCAGCTGTGGGTTTGAACTGCTAATCTTTTGGTTCGCAGTCCAGTGCTGATCCTATAGCATCACACCAGGAGCCCATCTTAGGTTTGTTGTTGTTGTTAAGTGCTGTCAAGTCAGTTCCAACTCAGCGACCCTGTGTAGGGTTTCTGGGGAGCTGCTGGTAAGTTTGAACCACCGACCTTGCGCTTCAAACGACCTTGCAGTTAACCCATGGTGCCATACCAGGACTCTTATGATTAGGAGAGCTCATATCCTACCTTGTTGTTATTTCATAGATACTGATGAATGGCAAGAGTCAGAAGAAAATATTGACCACATTCCGCTCTCCCACATCCGGTATTCTGAGCAGGAGATGACCAGAAGATCCCAGGAATTTTATGAACTTCTCAATCAGAGACGGTCTGTCAGGTTCATAAGTGATGAACAAGTCCCTATGGAAGTCATCGATAATGTCATCAGGGCAGCAGGTTTGTGATTGCCCATTGGGTCTTTTGAGAACGTCAGCGGCACCACTGATGTGACAGCGTTAGAAAATGCTGATGTTCAAATGTAGTGAAGAAAGTTAGAGAGACATGTTGTTCTGTCCCATCTTACCCAGGCATTGTCTGACTCCCACACACATAATGATTTCCACTTTCTACATTTTGACCATTGCAAACTTCTTTAGAGCTTTTACGAAATAGTCCAAAATTTAGGAAGAGATCCGATTTTATAAGCATTGTCCTGTTTTCCTGCAGTTGTAATTTTCTGACTATAATTTAATGGGTGATAGGAACAGCCCCTAGTGGGGCCCACACGGAGCCTTGGACATTTGTGGTTGTGAAGGACCCAGATGTGAAGCATAAGGTTCGTGAGATCATCGAGGAAGAAGAGGAGATAAACTACAGGAAAAGAATGGGAAACAGATGGGTTGCAGACCTGAAGAAACTGAGGTATCTAACAGTTGGTGGAATTTGGGGTGACTGACTTTTTAAATGAACTAACTCAGACTGCAGTTCCTTGGTTTTGTCAAGTATTGGAAAGTTTGCTCCTGCTCAGTCATGAAGAGAAACGAAGTTCTGATACATACTAGGACTTGGAGGAGCTTGGTGACAATGGTGGTAGTGTTGGTGTGAGGCAGAGTTGGTTTCCACCCATAGTGACTCTGTCTTCGGTTTCCAAGGCGATAAACCTCACCTTTCTCCTGCTGAGTGACTAGTAGATTTGAACTGCTGACCTTGAGGTTAACAGCCCAGCTTGGAATCTACTATACTCCCAGGTCTCCTTTGACAACATTGTACTGAGTGAAATGTCAGACACCAAGGGCAAATGTCGTATGAACCTACTTATATGAAATATCGAGAACAGGCAAATGCATAAAGAACCCAAAACTTAGAGGTTACCAGGGGTGGACAGAGTGGGAGAGAAATGGAAATGAATTGCTTATGTTGTTGTCAAGGGCCGTCAAGTTGGTTCCAGCTCATAGATTCCCTGTATAGGGTTCCTGAGGAGCAGCCAGTAGGTTTGAACTGCTGACCTTGTGGTTTGAAGTCCAGTGTTGATCCTACAATGAACGCCCCACCAGGAGCCTGAAATCTGAGAAACAAACAGCGGTGGTGGTTTCACACCATGATGACTATAACTAATGTCGCTGAGTTATTGTTGTTGTTAGGTACCCCACCAGAAGTCCAATAACATAATAAACCTTAAGAAAAATTCTAATGTACTAGGATTATGTGAATGTCTTTCCCTTGAATACGCGTGCTAGAATGAAACTTTTGCCAAAATGTATGGGGTAAGATAATGAATACGAGAGATATGTTCTGAACTCTAAGAAAAATTAAACTCAACATTTATACCTGTCCTGGCCATCCACTCCCTGACAAGTGCCCTTCCTTTTCTCTGTAACTGGGTTAAGAGTGTCAACTGCTCGCCCATCTGTAATTACTGTTCAACTCCGCTGTCACTTTGCCCACAGCCTTGCATGCTCCTATGCAAGATTCCATCAGTTGTAGCATCTACACCTCCCAAGTTCTCCTGGGCTAATGTCTTCCCATCAGCCCACCTTCCGGCCTGGGACAGTGTTCTTATCCCCTGTCTGGTCTCCCTCCCTCTAGGAGGATTTTGCAGTTGATACTTCACAATATCATCTTTGGTCACATCAACCTCCCCAAATCAATACACCTTTCTGAGACAGACCTGCTGTGTGATGCTGCAGTAACTGTTCATGACCTCCCAAACACAGCCCAGGACCTTCCAAAGCTGTAACCCTGTGGCCCACCATACAACCCATCCTCCAGCTGATGGCTTCTGGGAATTCCCTGGCCTGTTTGGCCCTCTCTTCCTGACGCTGCCTCGACCCATCTCCCCTCTTTCCACCTGGCCTTCAGGGCCCAACTTCAAGGTTACTTCCGGGATGCTTTCCAATCTTCTTATTCAAAACTGACATTTTATTTATAGTATAGAGCTGTAGGATAAGCACTAGACTGCTAACCACAAGGTCGGTAGTTGAAACC
>NW_006408700.1:6767572-6768727 GCF_000296735.1 Chrysochloris asiatica
ACCACCCACTTTCTCCTTTTCAGACCCTTCTTTAAAGGCAAAGCATTCTCTTTCAATAACAAATGCTGAGAAACTCACATCTTGCTTTTTTCTTTAAGTGCTGAAGGAGAAGTAAGTCACTCAGCAAGCAGTGCATTTTTCCCCCGTGAGTGGAAACTCCATTTGTGTGGGTGTATACCTTGCCTCTAGGATACCCTGAAATTTTAACCACTACAACCCCTGAGCAAAGCCCATTTAGTTCCAGAAGTTGGAATGTTAGGCAGCGGTCTAAATTGTTACCTAAGATTTCTCAGATGGCATCTTCCCTGCACAACAATTTTCTGGCCTAATTAACACACTAACACACACGCTTCTGGTCTTTTCCAATGTGAACGTAAAACAAAACAACACAACAAGAAAGTGTGTTTTTTATTTCAACAGGCATATACAAAGGTCATTTAAAAAAAAAATGTGGAAGGGACAAAAGCCACCAGGAAACAATGACCTCTTGAATCTCCGTTTCTCCCCAGAACCAATTGGATTAAAGAGTACTTGGACTCAGCCCCTATATTGATTCTCATTTTCAAACAAGTTCATGGTTTCACTGCAAGTGGTAAAAGGAAGACTCACTACTATAACGAGGTCAGTGTGTCCATCGCATGCGGCTTCCTCCTGGCTGCCCTGCAGGTAAGGCCCTTTCAGCAGGCCCAAGGGAGACAAGAGAGGCTGGGGGACAAAGGTGGACACAGTCAGACATGCCAGCTGGGCTTCTGGAACTTGTGGAATGAAAGTTGAACTCCTCAGTAAACTAACATGATGCCCAAACAGACTCTGGAAACCTGAGTCTCTTGGTCAGGAAAATTGTCATTGCGTGTGTCTTCACCTGCATCAAAATGAAGCTTCCAGGGTTCTGGTGGGCACACATGGGGATTTTAGATCCTTTGAGTCACAAGGACAGACAGAGGTCATCCGTATGTTTGTTCTCTTAGTAAACACAGGCTTCAAGAGACTTCTCTCACGGAACTCCTGTTCTGAGACGTTGAATTTACATTCTATTGGAAACACATCCCTGTGCTTGAAAAAATATTCAGTATACATTAGCTAAGGAGCTCTGGTAGCGTAGTGGTTATGAATCGGGCTGTAAACTTAGAGGTTACCAGGGGTGGACAGAGTGGG
>NW_006408700.1:6769785-6778222 GCF_000296735.1 Chrysochloris asiatica
GGACGGAAGGCCAAACAGCACTTCCTCCCTGTGTTCATGGTTTCTGTTTGTGCTGTTGCATTGTGGGAAGTGCAATCAACGTGCAGGAATTGTTGCATGGAAAACCAGTCTGCTCTGCAAGCTTTCACCCAAATCACAATAAAGCTTAAAAAACACACACACACAAACTTGATTTAATGCTCTAAAAAATGTTTGAAAAAATTATCAATTGATCATAGATTTATTAAATTATTAAATAAGTATTTGCATTATAAATTAGAGTCATAGTGGAGTGTTTTAGGATAAGCACTGGACTGCTAACTGCAGGGTTGGTGGTTCAAACCCACCAGCCACTCCTCAGAAACCCTATATAGGGTCTCTATGAATTAGAATCCACCGGCAGCACTGAACACCATTATCAATGACATTAATTATTAAAGGTATGAGCCTTGGTAGCATATTGCGTTATTCCTTGGGCTTCTAACAGAAAGGTCAGCTGTTCGAATCCACTAGTCACTCTGCAGACAGAAGAGGAGGCTTTCTGCTCCCTAAAGATTTTCAGTCTCGGGAACCCTATACGGGGCCACTATGAACCAATTGGGCAGCACACAGCCAACAGCAACCATTCAATTTATGTGTTTCACTGTGGTTGGAGTAAGAGCAGTTAAAATCAGGGACCATTTTGCAACAAAAAGGCCCAATGCCCCATTTCCCTGTAGGACTGGGCCCTGCAAAAGTAAAACAAACCGAAAAAAAGCAGCAGTTTAGGGCTGAAGGACACTCAATTCACAAAGTGGCCTCTGTGCCTTGGAGTCAATCTTGTTACTCTTGAGTTTGCTGCCCTCTAGTGTTCCACAAAGGCTTTGTTGTTCTGTGTGAGGAAGAGAAGTCTTTATGGAGACCCCTTCTGGAGAAACTGAAGGAATGATCCTGCCCTGCATGTTAAGGGCCATACAGTCAGTTCCAACTCACAGTGTCCTAGCCGCTGATGAGTTAGAACCACAGACCTTGCAGATAGCAGTCCAGTGTTTATCCTCAGTGCCACACCAGGGCTCCATTCTGAGCTTTATCCCTGAGCAACTGCTACCCTTTCTATCTCATTTGGCTAATTATTCTAAGCGATTCATATCTCTTTTAATAAGACTCCACACAGAAAGGATTAGGTCTAGGACCCCTCTGGTCCTCTTGTCTGACCACAGAAGCTGGAGCACTTCTTAGTCTCAGGTTTCCTTTGGCAATCAAGGTGGAAGTGCAGGACTAGGAGGTACAGAGAAGCTACATTTATCCAGTAAACTCATGGCTTGTACAGAACCAACCAGTTACCACTGAGCTGAGTCTGGCTCATGGCGCCCCCATGTGTTTCAGAATAAAACTGCGCTCCAAAGGCTTTTCAACGGCTAACAGGTGGGCTCCAGCCTTCAACTTTTCAGTTACCATTTGAGTGATGTTTATTATTTAGAAGAATTTGAGCATTAGTGCTTAATTGTGCTCATGAGGAATCTGTCCCTGGATCAAGAGGCAGTTGTTCGAACAGAGCATGGGAACACTGAATGGTTTAAAATCAAGAAAGGTGTGCAACAAGGTTGTATTCTTTCACCATACTTATTCAACCTGTATGCTCAGCAAATAATCCAAGAAGCTGGGTTTTATGAAGAAAAATGTGGCATCAGGATTGGAGGAAGACTCATTAACAACCTGCGCTATGCAGATGATACAACCTTGCTTGCTGAAAGTGAAGAGGACTTAAAATATTTATTGATGAAGATCAAAGAGCACAGCCTTCAGTATGGATTACATCTCAATGTAAAGAAAATAAAAATCCTTACCACTGGACCAATAAAAAACATTCTTATCAACGGAGAAAAGATTGAAGTTGTCAAGGACTTCATTCTTCTTGGATCAACTATCAACACTCATGGAAGCAGCAGTCAAGAGATCAGACGACGTATTGCATTGGGCAAATGTGCTGCACAAGACCTTTTTAAAGTGTTGATAAGCAAAGATGTCAGCTTAAAGACTAAGGTGCGCCTGACCCAAGCCATGGTATTTTCAATAACCTCATATGCATGTGAAAGCTGGACAGTGAATAAGGAAGATCGTAGAAGAATTGATGCTTTTGAGTTATAGTGTTGGAGGAGAATACTGAAAGTGCCATGAGCTGCCAAAAGAACCAATAGATCGGTTTTGGAAGAAGTGCAGCCAGAGTGCTGGAGGCCAAGATAGCCAAACTTCATCTCTCATACTTTGGACATATTGTCAGGAGGGACCAGTCACTGGAGAAGGATTATCATGTTTGATAAGGTGGAGGGTCAGAGAAAAAGAGGAAGACCCCCAGCGAGATGGATTGGCAAAGTGGCAGCATCGATGGACTCAAGTGTGGCAACAATTGTGAGGTTGGTCCAGGATCAGGCAAGTTTCGTTCTTTAGTGCATAAGGTCTCTATGAGTAGGTACCAACTCAATGGCACCTAACAACAACAACAACAAGAACACTGGATTGGAGGAGAAGTATTGGATTGCTAACCACAAACCCATTCGCTACTCCTCGAATACCCTGTACAGGGTCATTATGAATCAACTGACACAGTGGTACTTAAAAACAACACAGTAACAGGGGGGGAGAGGCTCCTGGGGTTGTCCTGGTGTGGTGTTGTGGGTTAATGCGCTAGACTGCAAAGTTGGTTTGAACTGCAAGGTCGGTGGTTCAAGCTCATCAGCCACTAGTGGGAATCTCTATACAGGGTTGCTATGAGTCAGAACCGACTCAATGGCACTTGACAACAATGTATCATGGTGTACCACTATAGGATAAGTGCTAGACTACAAGGTAAGTTTGAACTACAATGTAGGCAGATCAGACTCACCACTGCTCCTTGGACACCCTATACAGGGTCACTATGAGTCAGAACTTAACAGTAACAACAACAAATGGCTACCTTATTGTTGTTAAATGCCTTCGAGCCGGTTAGCACTCCAGTGCTTATCCTACAGCACCACACCACG
Source organism: Chrysochloris asiatica (assembly GCF_000296735.1). Taxonomy (NCBI): domain Eukaryota; kingdom Metazoa; phylum Chordata; class Mammalia; order Afrosoricida; family Chrysochloridae; genus Chrysochloris; species Chrysochloris asiatica. Next base: position 6,772,767 of record NW_006408700.1, read on the forward strand.
ACTCCTAGGGACACATTACAGAAATCCTAGGGATACTAACCACAAAGTCAGCTGTTCAAGCCCACCAACTGCTCCTCGGAAATCCTATACAGGGTGGCTATGAGTCCGAACAGACGCGATTGCACTTCACAAAAACAGTGTATCCCAGTCCACAGGGTTCTCTTTCATCAGATGAAGGTGAAGATGACACCTAGCTATCACTGTTGGTTTTATGATCATTGTTTCGGTGACTTGTATTCTCCAGATTACTTCCCATAAAATGCCCATTCCTATTTCTTAAGCATTATTGAAATGTAAAGTTGATTTTTTGTTTTGTTTTCCATTTTAAGAAGGTTTCCACTGTTGGTTTTAGAAAGGAGGGATGTGGGAAGATGACAGAGTGCAGGGGAGATGCCCCATTGCCTGATTGGGCCACCTTTAACAGTCTGTCTGAGCTCTGAGTGCTCCCATAACCCAAATACCAACCACAAGTGGGGGAGTTTAAAGAACGGGTTATTGTGTCCTCCCAGTACAGGGGGCTAGAAATCTGATTTTAGGGCATCGGTTCTGGGGCAAGTTCCACTTGGTCTCTTTGTGGGTCTAGAAGCTCCCAGCAATCCCTGGTGTTCCTGGGCTTGTCTACACAACCCGCAGTCATCACACTGTGTCTGTTTCTCCTGTGTGTCACACATCTCTTCTTCTCTTTTAATAAGTCACCACACAAAGGAATTAGGTCTAGGACCCTCTGATCCTCTTGTCTCACCACATTGACATAACAAAAGAACCGCCTACTTCCAAATAGGGTCATATTGACAGGTAGAGGGCTGAGGACCTCAAGCTAAGGATTAGAACTTTAGGAACACAGTTCAATCCATACGCTCTTCAAAGTCAGCCAAGGAGAGACAGAGCAGTTCTCATAGGGATGTGAATGTCCCAGGCTAGATGTTCCCAATGACAAGTTGACATTTATGTTTTTCTTCTCTTCTTTAGAATGCAGGCCTGGTGACTGTCACAACCACGCCTCTCAACTGTGGCCCTCGCCTGAGGGTGCTCCTGGACCGCCCCACAAATGAAAAACTGCTGATGTTGCTCCCCGTGGGCTACCCCAGCAAAGAGGCCACGGTGCCTGATCTCAGACGCAAGCCTCTGGATCAGATCATGGTGACTGTGTAGACGAGACCACCCAAGGGAGCGGCTCCCGGATATGGCTTCTGCCCCCCTCCTGTGTGTGCCCGTTCCTCTTGGGGTACTGGCTGCTCCTTCTGTAAGGATAGGTGTTGGTACTCCATTTCACAGGGGGGGGCACTCTGTGTGTCAAGAAACCCCCCACCCTCTCCCACACTTGGGGTCGAATCCATCCTGTTTCAGATTGGCAGCGTGGTGCAGAGTAAGGTTTCAACAGGCGTGCATTCTCTGTCTGATCCGCTTGGGAACCGCAGACAAATTTGACTGAAAACATGCCCCAGCTTTTAACTGCTTAAAATTACTCCTGAAAATCACTGGTGATTGTTTTATTTTACTTTTGTAAAACTTCTATAGAGAGGCACTGCTCATTGAAAAATGGAATGGTAGTCCCACAAATGCATTTCTATAACATTTCCTGAATTATATATAGACTAATTAAATGACCTTCTGTCTTTGTCTTTCTGGTGACTTTTAGACTAAGAATGAGCTTTTAAGATGCACTTTTACAGAACTTCATGGGTATCCTGTCAGTTTTAATTATGCCACTGTCAAAATCATAAAAATGTCATACCCACAGAACACAGTAGCCTATGGTTTAGTTGGGTCAGGTGGACGGATAAGCCCCTGGACATAGAAACATTTAGTGTTGTGGCCCACTGAGACTTTGAAGTGGACCCTCCCCAGCTCACTAAAGCCTTTGTTAGATATTCCAGAATTCTTTGAACCAAGTGTAAAACCATTTAGAGTTTGAAATCACTCAGGGTGGGAGCATTTATACCACCCCCTCTGTTCAGACTCATGGTGACCCTATGTGGGATTTCCCAGACTGTAAGTCTTTACAGCCTCATCTGTCTCCCACGAAGCAGCTGATGGGTTTGAACCGCTGATGTTTTGGTTAGCAGCTTCTAACCAGGTCTCTTTCTGTACTAAACATGGCACTGATGGGACCCTCTTTTCTTCTCTAGAACCTCCTCTTGCCCCCAAACACACACAGGTCTTCTCTAAGCAGCCAGACTAGAGCTGATGGAATCACCAGGTCCCGGGTTGGGAACATTGGATGTAGTTTGTTGCCTGTAACCTGTTAGCTGGGATATTTTTCATCAAACAACTCCACCCCTTGCTATGCAATTCCTTTTCTGCCCCTTCCACTCTCTCTTTCATCTCTCACCCCTCCCCTTCCCTCTCTTTTTTCTTCCCTCCCTCCCTTTTTCTCTCTTTCTGTTAAACTTTACTCCTTTAGGAAAATCTCTCCTGCCTCTTGTCATTCCGTTTGTGGATCACGTTGACAACAGAAGCTGTCAGTAGATGGATGGAGTAAGAGCTGGTGGCAGCAGAGTCAGACAATGAGGAAGAGCTCTCTTTATGAGAAAATCAGACACTGTAGGAACAGTGCTTTAACATCCGAAGTCCTCTTTCAAAGTCTCCCAGATTGTCCGTCTATACCTGAGATTTTCTCTAAACCTACTTTCCTCAAGGTTATCAATTTTAATAAATATTAAGTTTCTCCTTAAATGCTATTTCCATGTTTTTATTAGTAGTTTTATGACAGGGGAGGCCTCGTGTGGCACTGTGGGTTAATGTGCTGGACTGCAAAGTGTATTTGAATCACAAGGTTGGTGGTTCAAGCTCACCAGCTGTTCTTCAAAAACACTATACAGGGGAGCTATGGGTCGGAACCAACTTAACGGCACTTAACAACAACAACATTATGATAGGGGAGTCCTGGCTTAGCATAAGCACTGAACCTTAAGGTCCAGTTTGAACCATAAGGTTGGCGGTTCAAACCCATCAGTCACTCCATGTCATTATGAGTCTGAACCGACTCAATGGCATTTAACCACCACAACAACATAGTGATAGGTATTTGTCATCTACTCTTGATTGCAAATGAGTATTGCTTTAATTCCACGGTGACTTTGTTAGATTCTCATGACCCTAACTGACCACCATACTTGGAGTCCTGATAAGGCACTGTTGGATAAGCACTAGATCACAAGGTCACTTTCAACTGTGAAGTTGGTGGTTCAAACACACCCACCGCTCTTTGGAAACTGTTCATTACAAGTTGGAACCTACTCAACAGCACTTTACAACACCAACAACCACTGTGCTTAATACTGTTTTGTGAAGAGAAAGATAATCTCAGTCTCAAGTATTAGAATAATAAACAGACTTTGGTATCACAGTGCAAAGAAACTGACGTAGTTACAAACCTCCCTTCTAGTTCTTATGTTTAAATGCTTTGGGAGCCCGGGGAGTTCTTTGCTAGTGATTCAGTCAGCCCTGTGCCGTGCTGACCTCCACCCATCGGTCAATGTGCCATAGTGTGGTGACGTGTCTGGTTACTGGAAGTTATGCCACCAGTATTTCAAATATCAGCAAGGTTGCCCATGGTGGACAGGTTTTAGTGGACCTTCCATAAGAAGACATACCTAGAGATCTACTCCTGAAAAATGGAAATCCTATGACTCACAACAGATGTCCAATCAGTGCTGGGAGAAGAACTCCATAAGTTGGAAGACACAATATCTAGTGACCACAACAATGACTCCCACATACCAAGTGTTGTGAAGATGGAACTGCACCAGATGACATTTTGCCAGGCTGTGCGTGGACTCACCATAAGTGGGGACTGACCCAATGGCAGCTAACAGTAGCAGCTTTCAGGGGCTCCCCCAGCTTCCAAGGAGGGGAGTCAGGTGTAGGGTGCAGTGGAAATCTGGCTAGTGGGGGGTCCAAGTGCCAAGCACAGTCATTCAACTACAGGGCCAAAGGCTGTTAGCAGTTGGGGTCCCCGCACCACAAACCAGCCTTGATTTCTCACAGATGCCTAGCAAAGATGGTAAGGGACAGAGATGGGGAGTGCTAGCGCTTGTCTTCTGTTTGGGGCCTCACGGTGGAGTCGTAGTGGGTTTGAGTCTCCTGTTCACAGACTCCACAGAAGCTCCTCTTTTGGACACACCAGCTGGCTGGCTGTGGAAAGCCTCAATTCCCTGCGACTCATTTGTTTGTTTGTTTCCCCTGTAAACTGAGGACACACCAAGAAAGACTGCAGATCAGAAAATTCTCTGGGACAGTTCTACTCTGTCACATGGGGTCAGTGCAAGCGGAGAAGTGACTTGAGGACAGCACCTGACCACCGCAGTATACCCTTGGAGTGTAGTTTTCCTGAGGCCGGGGAGCCTGCCTGTCTTGTTTGCTACGTAGCTCCAGGTTCCTGCAGAAAGCCAGGAATAGAGATGTTAGTTGTTGTTTAGAAATCCCAATTCCTGGAGACCCGAGTGTGCAGAGTAGAGCTGCTCCACACAGTTTTCAAGCCTGTGATCTTTCAGAAGCAGATGGCCAGGTCTTTCTTCAGAGGCTCCTCAGAACTACCAACCTTTTGGCTCCCAGTCAAGCACTGAATGGTTGTGCCACCAGGGCCTCCTGGGTCATAGACGGTGGTGGTGGTGGAGTCCCTTCCTATTCATAGCGACCCTGTATAGGGTTTCTGATGCTGTAAATCTTTACAGGAGCAGAAAGCTTCATCTTTCTTCCATGGAATGGCTAGTAGTTTCAAACTGCTGACCTTGAGGTTAGCAGCCCACTCATAACCACTAGCTCCCAGAGCTCCCAGAAAAGGGTAAACCACAAAGGAAGGAAGGAAAAAAACAGGAGGGACTGTTCCATCCTAGCTGCTTACAGTGATTTCTGGACCAGCAAGAGCAGCAGTATCACCTGGAGATCATTAGACACTCAGCTCGGATAGTGTGCTGGACCACAAGGTCAGTCAGTTTGAGCTATAAGATCGGGGGTTGAAATATTATACACGTTTGCTATAAATTGGAACCAACTCCAAGGCACTTAACAACAACAGATCCTATTGGACCTATGATGTCAAAATTTGTATTCAAATGCACAATAAATTTTTAGCAACTCTGCTCCAGATAACTAGAGACTAAAGACTCAGAGAGTAACCCTAGTAACACAGTGCTTAACTGTTCAGATGCTAACCCAATATTGGTGGTTCAAACTCACCTACAGAAGAAAGATGTTACAGTCTGACTCTAAAAACTACAGCCTTGGAAAACCTTGTTGTTGTTGTTGTTCGGTGCCATCGAGTCGATACCGACTCATAGCGGCCTTGTGCACAGTAGAACAAAACACTGCCTGATCCTGGGCCAACCTCACTATTATTGTCACACTTGAGCCCATAGATGCTGCCACTTTGCCAATCCATCTTGCTGGGTGTCTTCCTCTTTTTCTCTGACCTTCCACCTTACCAAACATGATATCTTTCTCCAGAGACTGGT
>NW_006408700.1:6780262-6780773 GCF_000296735.1 Chrysochloris asiatica
AGAAAGCAAGCGTGGTGAAATGTTAGTTGAAAGTTCTTTTAACTTTTCTAGGACAAACACAATCCACTTGGATGGAAATGCCACATGGAAATGAGATTTAAGAAATATGAACAATTTGTCTAAAATTTCCCTGAAGTCCATTCATAGGCTTAGAAGTTTCCTGATAGCTTCAGAGAAAGGTTTATGCCACAGGGTTATCATTCAAGGTGTGAAAATGAGGGTCTTGGAAGTCAGGAAGCTATGGGGCAGGCAAGGGAGGGAGAGGGACTCTGGGAAGAAACGTAAACATCTTCTCAGTCGGCCTGCTCCTTGGATGCAGTGCCTGGATAGTATGAATTGTTAATGTGCTCAGCTGCACGCAGAACAAGTAAACATTGAGTTCACTCAGAGGTGCCTAGGAAGAAGGAAAAAATCAACTTTTGAAAACTCTTAGGGAGCACAGTCTGCTTCTGTCTTGTGTGTAAGATATGTCTCATGTAGACAGCATATTGAAGAATCCTATTTCCTTATC
>NW_006408700.1:6781164-6789212 GCF_000296735.1 Chrysochloris asiatica
CTGGACTGCAAGGTTGTTTGAACCACACAGTCGGCAGTTCAAGGTTGTTTGAACCACACAGCTGCTTCTTGGAAATGTTGTACAGGGTCACTGTGGGTTGGAATCTACTTAATGGCACTGAACAACAACATCTACTAAATCTTTCTGATTTCCCTGTTTTTATTTTTATTTTTTTTAGTGTGAAGGTCTATTCACTTTCTTTGAAGCTACCCTGTATTTTATTTCTTTTCCCCCCCATTTAAAACAATCTTTTATCTTGAAATCTACTTGAATTCCTCACCTTTTGAAAGTTCTGTATCTACACTATTCCCTCTTTTGGCATTATAGTTGGCTTTATTATAAATTGGTATGTCTGGTTCCCTATATTCAGTATTATAGATTTATTTTAAATACTTCTATCTGGATTGAGTTGGGGTTTTGTTGGCATATATGTTAATATCAGGTTGTTGTCTACTCTTGTTGGTTATCAGTCTAAAGAACATCATTTAGAATGTTTGGCAAAGTTGGTCTTGCTATTCCAAATTCCTTTAATTTCTGCTTATATGGAAATATCTTATTTTGCCATTGTATTTGAGGGACAGCTTTGCTGGGTATATGATTTTTGTTGGCAATTTTTTCCTTTAGAGTTTTGTATATGCCATCCCATTGTCTCAACATGGTTTCTGTTGAGAAATCAGAGCTTAGTCATATTTGTTCTCCTTTGTAGGTAAGTCTTTGTTTTCCAGAGCTGCTCTGAGGATGCTTTCCCTGTCTTTGATTTGGTGAATTATTATTTTTATTTTAAATCTATCCTGTTTGGGGTTTGTTCAGCTTCCTGTATACTTCTTTTCTCATCTTTCATGCTGTTAAGGAAGCTTCTTCCAACAAGTCTTTTACAATTTTCTCTGTGCTTTTTATTGGCTCTTCCTATTCTAAGGAGCTCTTGTAGTGTAGTGGTTATGAGTCAGTCAGGCTGCTAACCTCAAAGTCAGCAGTTCAAAACTACCAGCTTTCTCTGTGGGAAGAAGATAAAGCTTTTTGCTCCAGTAAAGATTTACAGCCTCATAAATCCTACTCAGGGCCATTATGCGTCAGAACTGACTCCACGCACATAACCACCACATTCCTGTTCTGGAATTACAATCACCTGTAAGTTATTCCTCTTTCCGGTGTTCCACATAACTCTTTGGCTTTCTTCATATTTTTTTAACTCTTTTTGTCTGATTGTTCTTCCAGCATACTAATATTGAGAGATTTATTTTCAAGCTCACTTATTCGAGATTCCACTGCTTCTAATCTACTCCATTGCCCTTTCAATACATTGTTATTTCTGAAATCTTAGCATTAATCTTCTGGATATCTAATTGCAGTTTTTGTATTGTTATAAAATTTGCATTTATTTTGTCTGTTTTTGTAGTGCTCCCCTCAATTTTCTGAAGTTTTTCTATGTTCTCCTTACTTTCCTCAATCTTTCTGTCAGTCCTTTGAAGGTACTAAATATCATTCTTTTGAATTCTCTCTCTCTTTTTTTTTTTTTCAGTAGATTCCATTGCCTTTTCTTCCTCAGAAACATTTTCTGGCTCTGGTCATTTTGTTTGTGCCATTCGCTCTTTGTAGGAGCTAAAACTGATTTCTTGTCTCTGGCATTCTGTGGTGGTGTTTTGATGTTGTATTTAACTGATGCTTTGATGTTGATGTATTCTAGTTAGACTCTCACAAACTGTCTTGTGTAGGTGTAACTAGAGAGTGGAAGTGTGAGCACTGTTGTCCACTTGCTGTTCATGCAGCTCAGTTTAGGGTGGTTTGGTGCATTTCCTGCTGTATGTCGTTGGTCAGGTGTATAGGAGTTGCTGGTGGTTCTTGCCCAGTGGGTGGAGCTGCTCCTCGGAAACCCTCTACAGGGTCACGATGAGTCAGAGCTGATTTTCCTATAGTTCAATCTTCCTATCTCTCCTTTCTCTCTCTCTCTCTCTTTTAATGTTTTATTGTAAATTATGTGATGGTTTACATGGGAGAACATAAGTTTTACATTTATTCTACCATATATCATTTCATTGCCATGATTACAATCCCCTCCATGCATTATCAACCAACCAAAGGGTAGAGTCCACAAGCCTACCCCCCCCCCCCCCCCCTCCCCCCCCCGGACATCAGCAAACAGCCTCTCTCCCTCTCTGGGTCTAAAGTCCCCAGCTGCTCCATCTTTCCACGTCATCAGCTCTGCCTCCATCTCTGGTGTCAGTGCTTCTCTGGGTAGGGCCCTACATTCTGCTCTTCTCCTTGATGGCCCCAGGGACCTCCGCTCCTAGACTGCAACATTCTTTCCCTTTTTAGTTATTATATTCTTTTCTTCCTGGTTGTTGCCTATTTTCTTTTCTTTTTTTCCTTTACTATTTTCTCTTTTCATTGTTGATTGCTTGCTTGTTTATTATGTTTTGTTTCCTAGTATGTGTATGTATGTCAGAGGAAAGGGCCTCTCCTCTTCCCACCAGACAGAAGACAGCAACCCTCCCCACACAGTGCAACCTTGGAAAACTTACACCGAGTGGTTATGAGTTGGAATTGACTTCATGGCAGTGGGTTTTTTGAATGGGTATCTATCTACATCTCAAGTCCTGGTGTGACACTGTAGGATATGCATTGGACTGTTTACCACAAGATCAGTAGTTCAAAATCATCAGTAACGCCTCAGAAACCCTATACAGGGTTGCTATGAGAGGGAACTGACTCGATGGCACTTAACAGCAATAAAAGCAATTTATCTACATCCATTCATCTGTCAATCTGCCTGTCTGTCTATCTATCTATCTATTGATATATCGATCTATTGATCTATCTATCTATCGCTCTATCGATCTATCACTCTATCGATCTATCGATCTATCGCTCTATCGATCTATCTGTCTCTCTGTCTGCCTATCTATCTCTCCATCTCTCCATCCATTGGTCTATATAGCTATGTATCTATCTAGATTTCCTTCCAGGGATTAGCCCACACTATTAGCAGCCTGACTCATAATCACTCTACTACCAGAGCTCCTAACAGATATATCTACACATGAGTCCTGGTGTGGCACTGTGGGTTAATGTGCTGGACTGCAAGGTCGGTTTTCTGCTGGAGATACCTCACCTCTTGCCAAAAGTCACTTAGAAAAGTGTTTCTTGGTCTCACCTAAGTCCTCTGATTTGCCTGGAGTGTTGTGGGGCTGCCTCTGACAGTATGTCCCTCCTCTGCCCGTCCCAGTGTGGATCAGACCAGGCCACCAATGACACCTGCCTGATGAGAACCATCAGAGCAGGCAGGCTAGATAAGTTAGTAGAAAACTTGCTGGGTGACTCACTGGAGGGGGACCTGCCCTACGCTAATGCATTTCTGGGCATGTCCAGAAGCTTTGCCCACTTCCAGGAGGTGCCGGACCTGCCATTACACTGGTGAGTGCCCTGTTCTCCACAGCACAGTGGGACTCTGTTTCGTCACCTCTCTGAGCCTTAGTGTGCTCCTTTGAGAAGTGAGGAGGTAAGAGGTCCAACCTTCCAGAATGATAGTCAGAGTCCCACGAGACAACTCGTGGAAAGTATGTACCCAGAGCTCCAGACTGATAGAGGGTAGATGTTCATTTTTTAAAAAATTTCCCTCTCCTCCATGAAGAAACTCTATGTTTCATCCCCACTCACTGTGTGCCTTTGAACAAACCTACTTCCCATGTGTAAATGTGGATCAGATTCCATGTAGTGACATCTCTTCCTTGCTTTAGACAGAACAGAGATCCTTGATGTCCGACAGAGGGCCCCCAGGCCACTCAGATATGGGGGAAGGTACTGGTAGGGTTCATTAACAGTCACCCATGAAACCCCTACTGTTGCAGACACTGCTGTTGGCACTGTGCACCTTTCAGTGAACAAGCAGACAGGAAGCCCTGCCCTCCTGGGCCTCCTTTCTAGTCAGGAGTCAGACAGGAACCCCAGCTTTCTTAAGCAGATGCAGTCCACAGTGCATGGCACGTGACGCCCTCACACCTCCTCTAGGTACAGACGCAACTGTCCAGAGTCAGCCAGGGACTGAGGACCCCAGGACCATCAGAAAGAGTGAGTGGACTTTGGGAGGAAAAGGGGTTTCTGTCTCCACAGAAGGGTAGGTGCCGCGGGTCCTGTGTTTGTTCTGGAGCTGGGCGGACCCTGGGTCCTTAGATCTTGATCTTCCTGGAGGAATGAGCTCAGGGGCGCCCCTGCAGGAGAAGAGCCGTCAAGAGAGAGGCGGGGAGGATCCTGGGCATCTCCAGGAGCAGAAAGGAGGCTGGGGCAGCCCCTGGGTGAATCTGTGTCCACATAGTCCCTGTCCAGCTCGGCTTGATCAACCACATATTCAGTGCCTAATGCAGGAGGTGGAGTCTTGGTGTGGCGTTTTGGGTTAATGGGCCAGACTGCAAAGCCTTTTGAACTGCAAGGTAGGCGGTGCAAGCTCATCAGTTGTTACTCCCGAAACTCTATACAGGGTCGCTATTGGTTGGAATCGACTGGACAGCACTTAACAACAACAACAATGCAGGAGGTAGGGGAAGAAACCTGCTCTTGCACCCTGTCATGGGGACTGAGGTGAACGTAGGGCTCCTGGTCCTCGGGAGAACCGTGTCGGTGGGAGGAATGGTCCTCCCGTGTTTGCTGAGAATCAGGCAGCATGCTAGCACACAAGCTGAGGGCCTAGGCAGGCTAGGACGGGGTATGAACTCTGTGATCCTCAGTGTTACATATTCATGGAGCATGCTAGGCGTAAGCCACACAGATACATCCCTCCCTGTCCTCAGAGTATTTACTCTTCAGTGGGGAGGGCTCAGGAGACAGACAGGGTCTTGATTCAGGCTTGAATAATTAAGATCACGAAGCTTGTCCCCTGCTTGGAGATCAGGCCTGCCACTGCCAGGACAACCATAGTGAGGCTGAGCAGATGGAGGGACCCGGCCACCTGCAGAGCTGCCCTGGGAGGACAGTGTGGCAGGAAAGTCCAGGCCTCTGACCTAACTTTCCATCCCAAATCCCCAGAGCCATCCCCTACATCCTGGGCATCTGGCTCAACAACTACCAGGAAGAGTCCAATCAGTCCAGCACCCTGAAGACACTGTCTGAGTTCCTCACAGTAAACAGGCCCAGGTCAGAGCTGGAGCGCCCTGTCAACACCCTTCTGCTCCTGCTTGAATGCAAAATGAAAAAAGCCCCTTGAATCAAATGAGAATGAAAGTACAATGCTATAAATGTTTTGTTGTTGTTGTGAAGTGCCGTCGAGTCAATTCCAAACCATAGTGACCCTGTATAGGGTCTCCAAGGAGCAGCTAGAGAGCTTGAACCACCAACCTTGTAGTTCAAATGATTTTTCAGTCTGATGCATTAGCCCAAAGAGCCACACTAGGATGCCTTGGAACATATATAACCAGCGGAATCATTTGATCTGGACTTGCCAAGGCAACCACAGTTCCAGCCATCACATTGTTGTTGTTGTTGTTGTTAAGTGCCATCAACAACAACAAAAAGGGAGGGGATCGTGGAAGGAAAGTTGAAGAAATTGGCGAAATAAGAATAGCATGGTTGAAGACCTAGCAACTCCCTTCAGAAAGGGAAAGATTGTGATCATCTCAAGTCAGTTTACTGTCAGACCCAGTTTTTAAATGTGGCATTGCTTTGGGCTAAGTAAATCTACTAAAGAACTAAGATCATCAGTAAAGTGATTAATGAAATTGGCTAACCTGGATGGAATTGCTGACTTCCTTCTACTCTGATAATTAAAGATAATTAAAAAGAAGAAGTAATGACAAAGGAATAGATGAAATGAAAACTCTAAAGTTAAATCCATCTGAAGATGCGAGCTCGGAGTCCCCTGGTGTTGTTGTCAGGTGCCATCGAGTTGGAACCGACTCATAGCGACCCCATGCACAGCAGAACGAAACAATGTCCAATCTTGGGCCAACCTCACTACTGCTGTCACACTTGAGTCCATCAATGCTGCCACCTGGCCAATCCATCTTGTTGGGGGTCTTCATCTTTTTCTCTGACCTCCATCTTACCAAGCATGATATCCTTCTCCAACGACTGGTCCCTCCTGACAATATGTCCAAAGTATGAGAGACGAAGTTTAGCCATCTTGGCCTCAAAGGAGCACTCTGGCTGCACTTCTTCCAAAACAGATCTATTGGTTCTTTTGGCAGTCCATGGCACTTTCAATATTCTCCTCCAACAACATAACTCAAAGGCATCAATTCTTCTACAGTCTTCCTTATTCACTGTCCAGCTTTCACATCCATATGAGGTTATTGAAAATACCATGGCTTGGGTCAGGCGCACCTTAGTCCTCAAGCTGACATCATAGTAACCACTGTTACCATAGTAACCACCAAATGACTTTCAAGTGTCCATTTCCTGCCTATGATTCTAGCTTGTCTGCAGTGTTGTGGTATCAGGTCTTGACATAGGAACTGGTCCTCAGTTCCTACTCCCTTCCGTACACCTCCAATCAGATGTCTGTTAGTCATCGCAACTTGATCTACTCCAAGAAGAACTTCTGAGTATGTCCAGGCCTGGGCCTTCACCTGCTCTTCTTACACTACTTTCTCTCACTACTTTCGGTCATAAATCCACTCTAGTGTTGAGTAAGAGACTTTCCAAATGTTTAGAATTAAATATGGAAATGTGAAATCAATCAAATCCATAGTATTGATACTTCAATGTAATGTTAAGGAATAATCTTGTGTTATTTTTATTTAAGTGATTTTAATATTTTTAAAAAGTATGATACTATTTAAAAAGTGAAATTGATTTTAGACTTAAGTTGAAAAGTGTAAGGAAAATTGACTTGACTTACTTCATTGACAAATAACTTATAACCAGGTTTATAAGTTCCGTTTATTAGGTTTAGAAGGGATATTTAAGTATTTGAGAACCTTTTGGCTTAATTGTTTGTAAGCTTGCCCTGTCATTTCTGATGACATGCTAAAATAGAAAATCAAATATAATTAATTTGATACAAGCAGTTTAAAATGAACAAAGCTTCTTTGTGAGGCCAATCGTGTAAATTAGTGCATCTATTCACTTCAAATTAATCAAATATTGATCAAGGCCCATTGTCTCAAAAGTGATCCATTTTATTTTATTTAAATGTACTTGCTTTATAAATAGAATAATAAAATGTGTGTATCAGGTAAGATACTGCTGGCAGAAAGTAACAAACAACACCACTGCAGTAGTTTCTACACAGATAGGTTTATTCTCTCTCATCTCATAATGAGAAGTCTAGAGATAGATACTTAGATATAGGTCCATTGGTTTAGTAATCTGTGCCAATGTCTTGGCTCTTCTTCATAAACACAGAATGCTGCCGTAGCTTTACCTATCACAACCAAGCTTTGAATTTAATTAGGTGTTCAATAAGTGTTGGGTAATATTGAATAGCGTCCTGGTATGGCGCTGTAGGATAAGCACTGGACCGCAAGGTTGGCTTGAACCATAGAGTTGGCAATTCAAACTAACCAGAAACTCTATACAGGATCTCTATGAGTAAGAACTAACTCAATGGCATTTAAATACAGCACAGCAATATTTAGCATCTATCCAGTTCTAAAATTTTATAATGTAAGATTTAAAGGCTGTGGTGGTATGTGCGGTGGAGTCAGTTCTGACTCATAGCGACCCTCATAGGGTTTCCAAGGCTGTAAATCTTGGAAACATTAGAGACCGAAGACCAGAAGAGTTGTGGGATGACATCACGAACACCATACAGGAAGAAAGAAAAAAGTCATTGAGAAGACAAGAAAGAAGGAAAAGTCAAAATGGATGTCAGAAGAGACTCTGAAATTTGCTCTCCAGCGCAGAGATGCTAAAGCAAATGGAAGAAATAAGGAGGTCCAAGAGCTGAACAGAAAATTTCAAAGATCAGCTCATGAAGATAAAGTCAAATATTACAATAAAATGTGGAAAGATCTGGAATCAGAAAACCAAAAAGGAAGAACATGCTCAGCATTTCTCAAGCTGAAGTAACTGAAGAAAAAATTCAAACCTCAACTTTCATAATTGAAAGATGATCTGGG
>NW_006408700.1:6790378-6793560 GCF_000296735.1 Chrysochloris asiatica
GGTTGTGCCTGACCCAAGCCATGGTGTTTTCAATAACCTCATATGCATGCAAAACCTGGACAGTGAATAAGGAAGACCGTAGAATAATTGATGCTTTTGAGTTATGGTGTTGGAAGAGAATATTGAAAGTGCCATGGGCTGCCAAAAGACTCAATAGATCGGTTTTGGAAGAAGTGCAGCCAGAGTGCTCCTTAGAGGTCAAATGGCCAAACTTCATCTCACATACTTTGGACATATTGTCAAGAGGGACCAGTCGCTAGAGAAGGATATCATGTTTAGTAAAGTGGAGGGTCAGAGAAAAAGAAGAAGACCCCCAACGAGATGGATTGGCCAAGTGGCAGCATCAATAGACTGAAGCGTGGCAACAGTAGTGAGGTTGGTCCAGAACTAGGCAGTGTTTCGTTCTGCTGTGCATAAGGTTGCTATGGGTCCTTGCCTACTCAGTGGCACCTAACAACAACAACAAATCTTTACAGGAGCAGAAAGCCTCATCTTTCTGTCATGGAACAGCTGGTAGTTTCGAACTGCTGACCTTGAGGTAAGCAGCCCAACTCATAACCACTATGCTACCAGAGCTCCTTAATGTAAGATCTAAAAGGGACCTGGAATTAATGTGTTTTTAACAAGTGTTCCAGGTAATTCTTCTAAACAGTATGATCAACATGCCTTCTCTAGTGAGCTCAGTCTGCCTATGCCTCTCAGATCTTCAAGCAAAACCAATTGTCATTCAGTCGACCCTGAACTATGGTGACCCCGTGTGTGTCAGAGTCGAACTTTATTTATTAGGGTTTATGATGACTGATCTTCCATAAACAGATCATCAGGACTTTCTTTCAAGGTGCGCTTGAACCTCCAAATGTTTTTAGCTAGCAGCCAAGTATGTTAACTATTTGCTCTATCCAGGAACTCCCCCGGATTTTAACTGGCTGAACTCCAAGTTCGTACACCTACTCCCTTCCATACACTTCCACTCGGATGTCTGTTAGGCATTGCAACTCCACATACTCAAAGATGAACTTCTTAGTACTAGTCTGAGCCTTCACCTACTCTTCTTTGGGGTTCTCCTTCTTAACACTAGTAACATTCTAAATAACTAAGTGGAAACTCAAATCAAGGAATCATCTTAAATTCTATCATTATTACTTCCTCACACATGAAATCCATCAGTAAGTCTTACTGACTCAACCTCCAAACACAGCCCATGGGAAAGGAACACAGATAATCACTGCCAATCTTCAGGTCTGCTATATATTGAATAATAACACCCTTTGTTCTAACTCAGGAGTCTCATGTCTTCAGCCAGCTTCCACAAAACTTCTGCTTGCTAGCTTGTAAACAAACCCAATGTCACTGAGTCAATTCCATCTCACAGTGGCCCGATAGGACAGAGAAGAACTGTTTCTTAGCGTTTCCAAGACTGTAAATCTTTAAGAGACAAGATATCCTCATCTTTCTCCTGCAGAGTTACTGGTGGGTTTGAACTGCCAACCTTGTTCACAGCCCAAAGTGCAACTAGGGCTTCTTTGTTATTTTGTAAATGGGGTAAAGTCTCAGATCCTTCACAGTTCTTGCCACTTCAAACTGGTTGTTCTCTCGGCCTAAAATGCTCTTCCCCTAAATTGGCATTCATATTTCCATCTCCACCGTTACCTTTCCCAAGAACTTTGCTTTGATTATCCATCTACAGCATCCCATCCAATCAACTCTCAATCACATCAGATATTTGTTTTCTTCCAGTATTTGTCACTAGCTAATACAGTTAAATTTTTATAAGACAATATTTGAAGCATCAACACAAAATTTAAGGAATCTTATTTTATATATATATTTAGGTTGTGGTTACAGTTATTTGTTATAATATTTATTCTTTAGATTTTACGTGGATGCTTCAAATAGTGTCTTATAAAATTTTAAATGTATATGTGTATATACTGCGGAGCTGTGGAATAAAGCACTAGATTGCAAGGTCAGTTTGAACCATAAGGTCAGTAAATCAAATTCAGCAGTCGCTCCTTGGAAACCCTATAATATGCTTCCTTGGAAACACAAAAGATATGTGTATATTATACATAAATTATATTGACTCTCTGTCTCTCTGTCTCTGTCTCTGTCTCTCTCTCTCTGTATATATATATATACACACACATACCTATGTGTGTGTATACATATACATGTATATATATATATATAGTTAAGTGCTATCAAGTTGGTTCCGACCCATAGGCGACACTGTAGAGGGTTTCTGAGGAGCAGCTGGTGAGTTGGAACCACCAACCTTGAGGTTGAAACCAACTTTGCAGTCCAGAGCATTACCCTACAGCCACACCAGGACTCATATATGTATACATGTATGTATATTGTGGTGGTGGCAGTGGTGATGTGCTGGGGAGTCGGCTTTGACTCATAATGACCCCGTATAAGATTTCTGAGGCTGTAAATCTTTATGGGAGAAGAAAGCTTCATCTTTCTCCCATGGAACTGTTGGTACTTTCAACTTGATGACCTTGAAGTTAGCAGCCTCAGTCGTAACCACTATGCTACCAGAGCTCTCTCTTTATATATATATATATATACATGTGTATACACACACACATACATATATATTGTCAATACAATTGATGCTTCTCAATTCCATTCACTTCCTGCCCTCCAAAGAGGACACTAGCCTGTGTGTAGTGTTATTTATTCCCGTGCAAATGAAAGAATGCTTTGCCCCTCTATCATCTATGCCATGACTGTGAAGAGGTGTTGATGGCTCCATGATTGATTGCCCCCCTCCCTGCAGGAGCCCCTGGTACAATTCACAGTTGATGGACCTCATTCACAGCCACCCCACATCTGCCAGTAGAGGCTTCTGGGTTGCTATGATGCCAAACCCGGTTTCTGTGGAGCTTCCAGACTAAGATGGACTAGGCAGAAAACACCTGTCATTCTACTTCTAAAAATCAGTCAGTCAAACCCTACGGATCACGAGGTCTAACCAACAATGACTATGGGGATGGTGTGGACAGCATTTTGTTCCATTCAGCATCAGTAGCCAACTTGTTGACAGTTATCAACAATCCTGGTATGGTGTTATAGGGTAAGCATGGACTGCTAACTAGAAGTTTGGTGGTTCAAACCTACCAGTCATTCTTTGGAAACCCTATACAGGGTTGTTATGAGTCAGAACTGACACGCCA
>NW_006408700.1:6794645-6797377 GCF_000296735.1 Chrysochloris asiatica
CACACAATCGAAAGCCTTTGCGTAGTCAATAAAGCACAGGTAAACATCCTTCTGATATTCTCTGCTTTCAGCCAAGATCCATCGGACATCATAGATGGTATCATTTTAAGTGTTTTTTCATGCTTTTTAAATTCTACATTATGTTTACGAGACAATCCATATAATATGTCTCATCATAGGTCATTCATGTTCACTATCATGCACCACTATAGGGTGGTGGTGGTGGTGGTGTACCCTCGAGTCAGTTCTGACTCATAGCGACCCAGTGCAGGGTTTCCGTGGCTGTAAAGCTTTATGGGAGCAGAAAGCCTCATCTTTTTCCTGTGGAGCCGATGTAGGGATATTAGTGTTGTTAAGTGTCGTCAAGTCAGTTCCGACTCATAGTGAACTTGTATAGGATTTCTGAGGAACAGCTGGTGAGTTTGAACCACTGACTTTGCAACTCAAACCAGCCTTGCAGTCCAGTGCTTATCCTACAGCATCACAACCAGGACTCTTAACACACATTTATTTATTCTCTTGTCAGTTGGCATTTAAGTTCTTTTCACGGCAATATGTTTCTGTGTAAATTTGCAAGGATGTCTCTCTTGTATACACATAGTAGTATAATTTCTGGGTCAAAGAATATTCATACTTCAACTTTTCTAGATACTGGCAAATTGTTCTCCACAGAATTTTCCCCTGTTATTAAAAACAAAACAAACAAACACAACAACAAAATAACCTATTCATTGAGTGGATTTTGTCACCAGAGAGTAAACTCTAAGATGTCTTGTCAATTGTGTATTCCTGACTGCCACATGAATATTTATTGAATGAAGAAATGGAGCCTCAGAGGGGCAGAGTGACCTGTCCAAGGTTACGGTTTGCTATCTCAGTGGCAAAGCTGGGATTAGAACCAGGATACTGACTCCCTAAAATCTGACTGAGAGGAAACAGTGTAAAGACAGTACCTAACTTGTGGTTCCAAAGGTCCAGTCCCCAAGAGGAAAATTTTCAAAGAGTTTACTCTGAACAATCCAAGAGCCTTCCCCCAGGACCAGAACTGGAGTGGTCCAGACTCATGCTCTCAGTGGGGATGGGAGGTACAGTTCCAGAAGATTCTTCAGCAGATGAGGCTTGAAACCCAAGAACATGGGGATTATAGCTGCAGTGGCAGGGAGATTCTAGCAAGGTGGGAAGGGTATTAGCAGGAGAGAGCAGGCCACCATGTTGACCAAGGAGTGCTGACCCAGCCCAGCTCCCTGTGCAAAGTCACTAGGATCCCATCAAACTGAATTTAAAAGGCAAAGAAGGAAATACAAAGAGGCCTTTTCCCATTCCTCTCTGCACTTCTTTGTGATGGCAACCCTGGAAATGTCTTTGAGTTAAGGCAGGAGCCTGCACAGTGATGTTTGGATGTATACACAGACTTGGAAACCATTGGTGTGAGGTCTTTAGATTTGTGTTTATTCTGGCCTTTCTTTCTCGTTGATTTGCATTTGGTTTACAGCCCACACTGTCTTGGATGCCAGTGTGGGATGTTTTAAATGCTCAGCAAGCCAGCAAACAGCAGGGCCATCAAACAGATGGAAAATGAAACCCCCAAAGTGGGGTTGAGGAAGGACAATTGGAGGGATGGGGAGAGGGGAAAGAGTGGGTGGAGACAAAGAAGAGCTGGGGGGTGAGTGCTCACAAGAGGGTTGTTAACAGCGCCTCCTACTCTTCCAAGGATTAGTCTGGCCAGACTTGGATAATTGCAGAGGAGGGAATATGAGCATGTGAAAAGAAAAATGGAACTAAAAGATGATGGAAGTTTTTGAAGTTCCCTTGTATATCAAAGAGAAAAATTCTAACATCTGGGTGTTGTGATGGTTATGTGCTCTCCACCCCTCAAAATGTGTGTCCAAATCCCAATCCTGTTGTTTATGTTGTTTGGTGCCATTGAGTCAGTACTGACTCATAGTGACCTTATGCACAGCAGAACGAAACACTGCCTGATCCTAAGCCAACCTCACTACTGTTGCCATGCTTGAGCCCACTGACGCTGCTACTTTGCCAATCCCCTGGCAAAGCTTGGGGGTCGTCCTCTTTTTCTCTGACCCCCCACTTTACCAAACATGATATCCTTCTCCAGGGACTGATACCTCCTGACAATATGTCCGAAGTATGAGAGATGAAGTTTGGCCATCCTGACCTCCAAGGAGCACTCTGGCTGCAGTTCGTTCTTTTGGCAGCTCATGGCATTTTCAATACTCTCCTCAAACACCATAACTCAAAAGCATGAATTATTCTACGGTCTTCCTTATTCATTGTCCAGCTTTTGCATGCATATGAGGTTATTGAAAACACTATGGCTTGGGTCAGGCGCACCTTAGTCCACAAGCTAACATCTTTGCTCTTCAACACTTTAAAAAGGTCTTGTCCAGCAGATTTGCCCAACGCAATATGTTCGTTTGATTTCTTGACTGATGCTTCCTTGAGTGTTGATAGCTGATCCAAGAAAATGAAGTCCTTGACAACTTCAATCTTTTCTCCAATGATAAGAATGTTGTTTATTGGTCCAGTGGTAAGGATTTTTGCTTTCTTTACATTGAGATGCAATGCATACAGAAGTCTGTGCTCTTTGACCTTCATCAGTAAATATTTTAAGTTTTCTTCACTTTCAGCAAACAAGGTTGTATCATCTGCATATCACAGATTGTTAATGAGACTTTCTCCAATCCTGATGCCACATTTTTCTTCACATAATT
>NW_006408700.1:6797477-6802814 GCF_000296735.1 Chrysochloris asiatica
AAAGAAGTTACTTGAAATGAACAAATCATTGGTTTTGCAGAATTCTATCATGCATTCTCCAGCATCATTTCTATCACCAAGGCCATATTTTCCAGCTACTGATCTTTCCTCTTTGCTCCCAACCTTTGCATTCCAATCACCAGTAATGAGCAATATATCTTGATTTCAAGTCTGATCGATTTCAGATCGAAGAAGTTGGTAAAATTCTTCTATTTCATCCTCATTGGCTTTAGTGGTTGGTGCGTACATTTGAATAATAGTGGTATTAACTTGGCTTCCCTGTAGGCATATGGATATTATCCTGTAACATACATTGTTGTACCTCATGACTGATCTGCATATGTTCTTTTTGACGATGAATGCAACACCATTCCTCTTCAATTTGTCTTTTCCAGCATAGTAAGCCATGTGTTTGTCATATTCAAAATGGCCAATATCTGTCCATTTCAGCTCACTAATGCCTAAGATATCGATGTTTATGTGTTACATTTCATTTTTGACAACTTCCAATTTTCCCAGTTTCATACTTCGTACATTTCATGTTCCGATTTTTTAGTGGATGTTTACAGCTGTTTCTCTTCATTTTGTGTTGTGTTTCATCAGCACATGAAGGTCCCGTGGGCTTTTCTCCAACAGGCTTTGTTCCTTTCACATCATCTAGGTCAACTCTACTTTGAGGAGGCATCTTTTCCCCAGTCGCATTTTGAGTTCCTTCCTACCCGAGGGACTCATTTTCCAGCACTATATCTGACAGTGTTTCTCTGGTATTCCTAAGGTTTTCAATGACTAAATATTCAGAAATAGTTCATCACTCTTTCTTCTTAGTCTGTCTTCTTCTGGAAGCTCATCTGAAACCTGTCCACCATTGGTGACCCTGCTGGTATTTAAAATACTGGTGGAATAGCTTCCAGAATCACAGCAACATGCAAGTCACTGCATATGACACACTGACAGATGAGTGGTGATAACTAATACTTGACAGGAGCAAAAAGCATCATCTTTCTTCCGGGAGCAGTAGATTCAAACTGTTGACCTGTGTTTAGCAGCCCATCTCATAACCCACTCTGCCACCAAAGCTCATTCAGAAAGGGCAGTTTTCCTTCAGAGAGCTCAGATTGTTTTAAAGAGTTATTATGTTTAGAAAACATTCTGAGTGTGGAAAAGCTTTCCTAAGGAAAACTACCCTTCTGAACAAGCTCTGGTAGTGTTGTTGTAAGTGCCATCAAGTCTGTTCCAATGAATAGCAACCTTGTATAGGGTTTCTAAAGAGCAGCTTTGTGGGTTTGAACTGCCAACTTTGTGGTTCGCAGTCTAGAGCTGATCCACAGCGTCACAGTACATTGGTAGTGTAGTGGGTTACAACAAGGTCAGCAGTTTGAGTCTACTGCTTCATGAACTAAAGCTTAGGCTTTTTGCTCCCATAAAGATATACAGCCTCAGAAACCCCTATACAGCATCCCTGGGAGTCAGAACCAACTCCACAACACATAACCACCACCACCAGGACTCCTTCTGTGGTTTGCTCTTCTTCACATAATGCCATAGTTTTTGTCAATGCTAGGTGCTATCTGACATATCAGCTGTGGAAGCTATGGACTACAACCATTGAGATAAATGACTCACTTCAAAATGACAGATTACACAGTATTAGCAAAACACTCCATAGCCTCACATACAAATAAATACTTTACCACCTTAAAATGCCATTGTCCTTTTGATAAGCCATATTTCCATGATCGATCATAGAAAGTAAACTGGAATGTGTGCCAGCCAGTTACCAGAAGATCTATCCTTATCAAAGCCAAGATTAGAGAGTTTCTGACAGATTATGACTTTCTTTTATGAGGATAAGTCAAAAAGTATGATACTTGGCTTCCAGCTCATACATGCATGGGCTTATCCTAAACAAAACAAGTTTAAACATGTCTGATCAGTAGATGGCTGTAGACGATGATGTCATATATGTACAACAGTGAAAAATTCTTTGGGGAAAAGTTGTTATTGTTCAGTGACATCGAGTCAGTACCAACTCATAGCCACCCTATGCACAATAGAACACAACCTCGCAATCACTGCTGCTTTGATCCATTGCTGCTACCATCTCACTGTGGGGTCTTCCTCTTTTTCTTCAACCCTCTACTTTGCTGCGTCCAATATCAGCTATATTTTGCGACCCGCATGGAGGGATTAAACCTGAGTAGTGGTAATGGGAGATTTAAAAAAAAATGAAGACACAAAAGTATTAAGTAAAAGTTGAGACCAGGTGGGACATAGCACTCTGAGGGAGCTACTGAGACCCAGACCTAGTGCCTCAAGTTTATTTTATACACATATCAAAAGAGGTGCTGGGGGCAGGAGAAAGGGTGCAAGAACATCTGGTGATATTTGTGCATGCAGTAAGCAAGAGCTTATCAGAAGAATGTAACTTGTAGTTGCTAGGGAAACAGAGCAATGAGATGTTTGTGCAGACTTGAGCTGAAGATCACACAAGGGAAAAAACCTTGCAAGTTCCCTGTCCCCTGAGGCAGCTCTGCAAGTTCCTCAGGGAGCAACCTGACCTGGGTGCAGCCCTATTTTCTGGACCACAAATGATCAGTTGCAATCCTTTGGTTAAACTACCCACAAATCTGAGACCTTAGGTCCAGTCACTCCCAAAACACTTTACCAAGAATGATATCCTTCTCCAGGGACTGGTCCCTCAAGATAATATGTCTGAAGTATGAGAGACAAAGTCTGGCCATCAAGGCTTCCAAGGGAGGACTCTGGCTATACTCCTTCCAACACAAATTGATTTGTTCTTTTGGCAGCCTATGGTACTTTTAATATATTCCTTCAACACCGTAACTCAAATGCATCAATTCTTCTCTTGTTTTCCTTATTCACTCTCCAACTTTCATATGCATATGAAGTTGATGCAAGCAAAATGAAGTCTTTGACTTCAATCTTTTCTCTATTTATATGGATGTTGTTTATTAGTCCAGAGGAGAGAGATTTTGTCTTTTTTACATTGAGATGCAACCCATACTGAAGACTGTGGTCTTTGATCTTCATCAGTAAGTATTTTAAGCCTTCTTTGCTTTCAGCAAGCAAGGTTGTATCATCAGCATATCACAGGTTGTTAATGATCCCTCCTCCAATCCTGATGCCACATTTTCCTTCATATAATCCAGCTTCTCAAATTATTTGCTCAGCATACAGATTGATTAAGTATGGTGAAAGAATACAAATATGGTACACACCTTTCCTAATTTTAAACCATTCAGTATTCCCATGTTGTATTCGAACAACTGCCTTTTGGTCTATATACAGGTTCCTCATGAGCACAATTCAGAGTTCTAAACCACTCATCCTGCACAATGTTGTCCTTAGTTTCTCATGATCCTTTCATTACTGTCAGACATATGTCATTGATGCACAAAATATGAGTATGAATAAAAAATTATCTGCACTCTTGCAGTAAAATTTTTTTTAGTCAACTTTTAGAAAAGACAAATACACCACTTTTGATATAATCTCATTGCTTTTCAATAGCCTTTGTCCATCTTTCAACAAAATTTCACATTATCTTATTAAAAATTGTTCTAGGCTGAGCCACGAGTCACAAATGTACTGCTGTCTTCATTTCTTCATCAGCGGTGAATCTTCATCCTCAAAGGGCTGCTTTCAGGGAAGCAAACAGGTGAAAGTCTGATGGAGCAAGATCAGGTCTGTAGGGAGGATGCTTTAACACCTCAAAATGAAGTTTGTGCAGAGTGTCAACAGTGTAGGCAGAAGGTATGTGGACATACATTGTCATGCAAGATCACAACGCCCTTGGATAGCAGTTCTCTGAGTTTAATCTGAAGTTTAGGATTCAGATCTTTAGTGAGCATCTCACTGAAAGGAGCATGTTAATTGTTGAACCTTTTTCCTGATAGTGTTCCAATACTTACCATTGAGAATCCCAGAAAACTGTAAGTATCAGTTTTCCAGCTGATGGTTGACTTTTAAATGTTTTCCTGGTCGGTGACTGAGGATGTTTCCATTCCATACTCTGCCGTTTACTCTTAGGCTCATAGTGACGAATCCATGTCTCATCACCAGTAGTGATTTTTTAAAAGAAATTTTACCTTTCTTCGAGTTCAAATTGGTCCAAATTTTGCTTTCAGATGATCAAATGTCTTTGTTTATGCTCATCAGTGAGCTATTTCAGTACCCATCTTTAACAAACTTTTTGAAACTCAAATCTATCATGGATTATTTCATAGGCAGAGCCACGGCTGATTTACAAATTATTTGCCACATAATCCCCTGTCAGTTGTGTATTCGACAGAGTCATTTCATGTGCACACTCAGTGTTGTCTTCAGCCATGGATGTGGATGGGCGTTTTAATATAATCAGAGTGTGGACAATTTTTGACACACCCTCATAGATCATTTACTATTGTCTAAATACAAAATCAAGATGTATTGATCATTACTGGGGATTGGAATGCAAAGAGGAAGGATCAGTGATTGGAAAATGTGGCCTTGGTGATAAAAATGATGCTGGAGAACGCATGATAGAATTCTGCAAAACCAATGATATGTTCATTTCAAATACCTTCTTTAGACAGCATAAGAGATGATAATACAGATGGAACCTCACCAGATGGAACAAATAATATTGACTACATCTGCAGAAAGAGATGATGGAAAAGCTCAACATCATCAGTGTAAATAAGGCCAGGGGCAGACTGTGGAACAGAACATCAATTCAATGCAAATTCAAACTGAAGTTGAAAAAAATGAACACAAGTCCATGAGAGCCAAAATATGACCTTGAATATATCCCACCTGAATTTAGAGATAATCTGAAGAACAGATTTTATACTTTAAACACTAAAGACTAAAGACCAGAAGAGTTGTGGGATGACATGAAGAACATCATACATGAAGAAAGCAAAAAGTCATTGAAAAGACAAGAAAAAAAGAAAAGGTCTAAATGGATGTCAGAAGAGACACTGAAATTTGCTCTCCAGCGTAGAGATGCTAAAGCAAACGGAAGAAATGAGGAGGTCCAAGAGCTGAACAGAAATTTTCAAAGATCAGCTCGAGAAGATAAAGGCAAATACTACACAAAATGTACAAGGATCTGGAATCCGAAAACCAAAAAGGAAGAACATGCTCAGAATTTCTCAAGCTGAAGTAACTGAAGAAAAAAATCAAGTCTTGACCTTTGTTAATGAAAGATTCTCTGGGCAAATTATTGAATGATGCAGAAAGCATCAAGAGAAGATGGAAGCAATACACAATTTATACCAAAATGAAACGGTTAATGTTCAACCATTTCAAGAGGCAACATATGATCAAGAGCCA
>NW_006408700.1:6802914-6810571 GCF_000296735.1 Chrysochloris asiatica
GGTTGTATCATCTGCATATCACAGATTGTTAATGAGACTTTCTCCAATCCTGATGCCACATTTTTCTTCACATAATTCAGCTTCTCAGATTATTTGCTCAGCATACAGGTTGAATAAGTATAGTGAAAGAACACAACCTTGTCGCACACCTTTCCCAATTTTAAAACATTCAGTGTTCCCATGCTCTGTTCCACCTGTAAATGTGAACCTTATTGGAAATAGGACTTTTCTTTTGTTATCTGAATGACACCATACCAGAATAGTAGTCGTTATTGTTAGATGCCATCAAGTCAGTGCTGACTACTAGCGACCCTATGCACAACAGAATGAAACACTGCCCATTCCTGAGCCATCCTCACAAGTGTTAAGTTTGAGCCCATTGCTGCTGTCACGATGCCAATCTAAGGGTCTTCCTCTTTCTCTCTGACCCTCCACTTTACCAAGCATAACATAAAGGATTTCAGGGACTGGTCTCTCTTGACAATATGTCTGAAGTATAAGAAACGAAGTCTGGCCATCCTGGCTTCTAAGAAACATTCTGGCTCTATTTCTTCCAACACAGATTTGTTTGTTCTTCTGGCAGTCCATGGTGCCTTTAATATTCTGCAATAATCAAATGCATCAGTTCTTCTATGGTCATCAATATTCTTGGTTCTTATTCTTTCACACGCATATGAGATTACTGAAAATACCATGTCTTGGATCAAGCACACCTCAATCCTCAAACTGACATCTTTGCTCTTCAACACTTTAAAAAGGTCTCACGCAGAAGATTTGCCCAATGCAATACATCATTTGATTTTTTTAACTACTGATTCCATGAGCATTGGATTGTGGATCCAAGCAAAATGAAGTATTATTTGACAACTTTAATCTTTCTCCATTTAATCATGATGTTATTTACTGGTTCAGTGGTGAGGATTTTTGTTTTCTTTACATTGATGTGCAGCCCATACTGAAGGCTATACTCTTTGATCTTCATCAGAATTTTGAGTCCTCTTCGCTACCAGTGTAAAGTAGCATGGGTGCTAAATCTAATTACTTCTGAGTTGTAAAAAATATCAGAATAGACACAGACACTGATGGGGGAAGACAGCCACAGGTGAAGACTAGCTATAAACCAAGGCACTCCAAGGAATGTCCAGGCCATCTACAATGAAGCCATCAACATGGCCAAGACCATGACTTGGGCTTTTAGCTTCCAGAACTGTGTGAAAATAAGTTTTGGTTCTTTAAAGCCACCCATTAGTAGTATTTGTGTTACAGTAACACTAGCAACAAAGACAATGACCATCATTTAACCTGTCTGCTTTCCCTTAGAAGATTTCATTAAACCAAATTGGACCATCTGCTCTGCCCCTCAGTTCTTCATGATCACCCTCCTGCCAGACCCAGATACCCACCATGTTCTCCTCTAGGCTTTGTCTTCCCAACCTTTAAGGTCCAGATTTGTTGAAGAAACCTCCTCAGATCCTTCCATCAGATTTCACTGGGAGAACTGTGTTCATACCTTTCCTTTGAGA
This sequence comes from Chrysochloris asiatica, assembly GCF_000296735.1. NCBI lineage: Eukaryota > Metazoa > Chordata > Mammalia > Afrosoricida > Chrysochloridae > Chrysochloris > Chrysochloris asiatica. The sequence goes on from NW_006408700.1 coordinate 6,804,438, forward strand.
AGCCATGGTGAGTGGATGAGATACCCTCCCCAACCCAGGTAATTTTCATCCTCTATGTTGGGTCCCCTTCTCTACTAGACTCTCAGAAAGCGGGGACCAAGCCTCACCCAGCTCTGTGTCCTCCACACCTAGCACAGTGCCTGGCACACAGCAGGTCCTTAGTAAGTATTTGGCTGAAAGAATCAGCATTGCAGAGAACCGCTGTGGTTTCAGTGGATGGTGGGAAGGCTTCCAAACGTTTCTGTATTTTTGGTGAGGAACTCTGTGGGGGGAGTGGGAGGGTGGAAAAGAGGAGCTCAAGTCTCTCAGATTTAATCACTTAATAAACCAGCTGCAACAAAACATATGTAATTACAGGTGGTGTGGGGGGGTGTGATTGGAGGGTGGGGTGGCAAGGAGGGATTAACCAAAGTTCAATCTCATCATTCTTTGATACTCGGACTTGATGTTTTCTGGTCACCAGCTGGGAGCCTGGGACTGAGTGCTCACCAGGTCTCTGCCATTTCACCATGACTATAATAGGCACTGACAGGTGTGATAGTTAAGGCTTTGTGTCAACTCGAATGGGCCAGGATTCTCGGTGCTTTGGTAGTTGGGATGTAAGTAATTCCCGTGATGAAATCTGCTATGAACAGCCAATCAACTGAGGGGAAGCTTCATTTCTCTAGAGAACCCAGACTAAAACAAAAGGTTATTTTTAAAGCTAAGTTCTATCCTGTCACATCGGGCTGCAACTCAATGGCACTCAACATCAGGCTAGGACCAGCAAGAAAGCAGATACCATCCCAGGTACTTCAACAACAGGAATTTAAAACAAGCAATTGGGTCATGGGGGATGGGAGAAATGGAACGTCAAAGAGGAGCAGTGGCAGCACCATCCTTCCAACCATCCATCCATCCATCCATCCATCCATCCATCCATCCATCCAATGCTGGAGGGACAGGGGAAGAGAGATTCACTAGAGTCCAGGAGCTCGGACCACCTGTGAGGAGCTGAGACCATGTGGACCTGTTGGGTGGGAGCTGGTGCCGCAAAGCAATGCAGTCATTGCCTGAGGCAGAGAAAGGAGAAGAAATACTCCAACTTTTCCCTTCCTTTCCCTCTCCAAACTCCTCCCAGTGCCTCCCATAGATGAACTTCCCAGTAGGCCCTGAAGACAATGGTGTCTCCTATGATGCAGAACAGGTGACCAAGGGGTGGGTCTGTACCGAGAGGAAGTGCTAGGCAGAAGGAGGAAAGGAACTCAGACCAGGAGGTTGCTGCTCATGAACCTGCATATCAGCAGCACCCAAGAGCCCCTCTTGGGAAAGCAGGCTGAGAACCATACTGGGCACTCATGACCCCCTTCAACAGAAGTCTTTATGTGAACCTTGAGGAGATGAAGCCCCAGGAGTTTCCAGTCCTTTCACTGATGCTAAGTTTGCTTTATGTCTTCTACTACAGAAGGATTGAGATTTGCTTTTAAATCATGTGTTTTGCTTCCTCACCCTGGGGGTTCGGCATTGTTTTGCACAAAAAGTGTCCGTCAGAAATCCTTTTCTATAGGGTGTGGCAACCATGTGACCTCAAGCCAGGTGACAGCCACAGGAAAGTCTAGAATCATCATTTCATTGACCATAGGATGACTGTAAGAATGTTGGTATTAACACACTCAAGGGTCATACGTTACAACAGTGTGTGTGAACAGTAAGGGCTTGATACCAAAACCCACTGCCATCAACCAGGTTCCAACTCAATGCATAGCAACCAATATGTAGGGTTTCCAACTCATATATAGGGTGTCCAACTCATATATAGGGTTTCCAAGACTGTAAAATCTTGACACAAGCAAACAATCTCATCTTTTCCCGAAGGAATGGCTGTTGGGTTTGAACCACCGACCCTGAAGTTAGTAGTCCAATGTGTATTCCACAGCACCACCCAGGCTCAATAGAGGTCCCCCAAAGAGAAAACCTGCTCCAACAATCCTCCTCCTATGGAAATACTTAAACTTGGAAATTAAATCCCATTCATTTTTCAGTCTTTAATCAAACACACACTATTTCTACAAGCAGTAGTCAAGTACTATCTTGGTATGCAGCCAAGTGTCATTGGGCTCAAATGAAACTAACATCAGGAAATAGACAAGACATTTCCAAGACTGCAAAACTCAGCTGCCACCCCGGCACCCATCAGGGCTAATGCGCTGCATCTGAGGTATTAGAGCCTTTGCTGGTGGGCTGGTGGTGTGGCTGCTGCCCCCATCTGGAGTGGATCCAGGGTGCCTACCTGGGACAGAGCAGTGTTGACAGACCATCTGCCACCATTTATTTGGCAGGTTGATCAATTCACTCAAAGCCTGTGCCTCTGTAAATTGGGTTCTCAACTCAGCTGTCCTTCTAAATTCTATATGGTTTTTCTTCCTTATCTATTAAAGTTAGGGGTTTTCTGAAAGAATAAAAACTGGGCTAATTATCAGGTAAGAATATACAAACTTGCTGTGCTAAGTTCCATCCAGTCGACTCCAATTCAAAGGAAACCAATGTACAACAGAACAAAGCACTTCCCGGTCCTGAATCACCCACATAATTGCTGTTACATTTGAGCCCATTGTTCCTGCCACTGCGTCAATCCACCTCATTGGGGGTCTTCCTCTTTTTCACTCACCCTCCACTTCTCCATGCCTGATGACAGTCTCCAGGGACTGGTCCCTGCTGACAATATGTCCAAAGTACGAGACACTTTGAAAAAGAGAGATGACCTTAGATTCCACAGAGTCACCATTGAAACAATAAGGGATGTATCAAATATCTGAGATGCACCCCTTAAGTTTCAAATGATTCCATTCATAAAATTGAAATGGGGCCATGTGAAAGTGTTTATCGCTAACCGTTTGTGTATCTCGCAGTAAGTGGACTTCTGATTTTCAATTAGGTGCTTAAATGTAATTAAATTAACACATCTTCAAATCCCTTAATTAAGTGATTTAATGTATGACAGTTTTCATCCATGCATATGGTTTTTTTTTTTGTTTGTTTTTTTCCATGATAAAAGCAGAACTCAGTGTTTCCTAGCTTAGAGGCAGAAACTGAACCAGAGCCAGCGTGAACTCTGGCAATGACCTCGAAAGGGAAAATTGTGTGGGAGAAGCTGGAGAGAAACTAAAACTTGAAAGAGGCAGGATGTCCACTAATTAAAGTGTATGCAGGACATAAAAGTCAAAGCTGACAGATGACAACTTTAATTCTTTAAGACTTCGTATTCGAATATTTGATGCTTTAGGAGTACTTGGTATCTGCATGAATCTCTTATTTATTTTTAAGATACATTTACTTTGAATAGGAGTACCTGGTATGTGCAGTGGTTAACAGGCTCAGCTGCTAAGCTTGGAGGTTCGAGTCCACAGACACACCTCATAAGAAAGGTCGGTTGATCTATTTCTAAAACATCAACCACTGGAAACCCTATGGAACAGAATTCTTCTCTGTCACAGATGGGGTCTCCATGAGTTGGAATCAACTTCACAGCAACTGATAGAGACATAAGACTTTTGATAAAGATTTGAGGCAGATGTTACTATTGAAATTTATCAAAAAGAGAAAAAAACAGAAGAAACGGGAAAGTAAAAGCCAACCCAAAAAGAAGGGCAACTTTGAAGAAGATATTTACATTCTTCCAGCAATGCCGGGAGCAAATGTACAACAATCACATTACATCAAGTTATCTAAACGTTGTGTGGTGGTTAGGTACCATCCAGTAGGTATCGATTTGAAGGGACATGTGCATAACATACAATCCCGTACCATCCTCACAAGCATTGATCTCATTGCTGCTGCCACTGTGCCAATCCATCTTGCTGGACGTCTTCCTCTTTTTCTCCAACCCTCCACTTTACCAAACATGATAGTCTTCTCCAGGGACTGGAATATGGGCATCTTGGCTTCCAAGGAGCATTCTGGCTATACTTCTATCAGATTGGTTTGTTCTTTTGGTGGTGCATGGTACTTTTCATATCCTCCATTAATTCTTCCATGGTCTTCCTTATTTACTGTCCAACTTTCACAAAGACATGAGGTTACTGAAACCACCATGGCTTGGGTCAGGAGCACCTTAGTCCTCAAACCGACATCTTTGTTCTTCAACCTTTGAAGAGGTTTGGTGCATCTGATTTGCCTAATGCAATGCATCACTTGATTTCTTGACTGCTGCTTCCATGAGTGCTGATGATTGAGCTGAGCACAATGAAGTCTTTCACAACTTCAATTTTTTTCTCCATTTATATGGTTGTTGTTTATTGGTCCAATGGTGAGGATTTTTATTTGCTTTCTATTGGATTTCAAGCCATACCTAAGGCTGATCTTCATCAGTAGTATTCTAAATTCTCTTTACTTTCAGCAAATTAAGTTGTATCATCTGCATATCACAAGTTGTTAACAAGTCTTCCTCCAATCCTGATGCATATTTTTCTTCATATAACCCAGCCTCCCGGATTATTTGATTAAGTATGGTGAAAGAATACAACCCTGTCACACACCTTTACTAATGTTAAACCATTTAGTGTTCCCTTGCTCTGTTCGAACAAACTGCCTCTTGCTCTATGTACAGATTCCTCATGAGCACAATTAAGTGTTCTGGAATACTCATTCTCCATAACATTGTCCATAGCTTGTCATGAGCCACAACATCAAAAGCCTTTGCATAGTCAATAAAGCACAGGTAAACATCTTTTTGGTATTCTCTGCTTTCAGCCAAGATCCATCTGAAGCGAGCAATGTCATTCCTTGTCCTCTTCTGAATCCGGCTTGAACTTCAGGAAGTTTTCTGTCAATGTATGCTTTTATCCATTTTAGCAAAATTTCACTTGTATATGATATTAATGACATTGTCCAATGATTTCTGCATTCCAATGGGACACCTCTGTTTGGAATGGACACAAATATGGAACTTTTCCAATCAGTTGGCTATATCGTTTTCTTCCAAATTTCCTGGCAGAGATAACTGAGTGTCTCCACAACTACATCATTTTGTTGAAAGATTTCCATTTGTATTTTCTCAATTCGTGGTGCCTTGTTCTTTGACAATGCCTTCAATGCACAGTATCATTGGCTCTTGATCATATTCTACCTGTTGAAATTGTTGAACATCAACCATTTCTTTTTGGTACAGTGATTCTATATATTCTTTTAATCCTTTTGATGCTTTCTGCATCATTTAATATTTTGTCCATAAAACCTTCAACATTGCAAGTTGAGGCATGAATTTTTTTCTTCAACTCCCTTAGCTTGAGAAAGGCTGACCCGGTTCTTCCCTTGTGGTTTTCTAATTCCAGGTCTTTGAATATTTTGTAATAGTATTTGACTTTATCTTCTTGAGCTGACCTTTGAAATGTTTTGTTCAGCTCTTTTACCTCCCCATTTTTTCCATTTGCTTTAGCATCTCTATGCTGAAGAGCAAGTTTCAGGGTCCCTTCTGACATCCATTTTGATCTTTTCCTTCGTCCTTATCTTCTAAATGACCTTTTGCTTTCTTCCTGTATGAGGTTCTTGATGTCATCCCACAACTCTTTGGTCTTCAGTTGTTAGTGTCTAATGCATCAAATCTGTTCTTCACATGATCTCTAAATTCATCAGGGAGATGTTCAAGTTCATATTTTGGCTCTTGTGGACTTGTTTTCATTTTCTTCAGCTTCAGCCTGAATTTGCATATGAGCAATTGATGGTCTGTTCCACAGCCTGCCCCTGGTCTTGTTTTGACTGAGGATATGGAGCTTTTCCACCATTTCTTTCTACAGAAGTAGTCTGATATCTGTGTTTTCCATCTGGTGAAATCCATGTGTATAATTGTATTTAATGTAATTTTAAAAAGGTATTTGCAATGAAGAAGTCATTGGTCTTATAAAATTCCATCATGCAATCTCCAGTATAGTTTCTATCACCAAGCCCATAGTTTCCAACAACTGATCTTTCCATTTAATTTCTAACCTTTGCATTCCAATCATCAGTAATTATCAATACATCTTGATTGCATGTTTGATCAATTTCAGACTTAAGAAGTTGTTGTTGTTATTGTTGTTGTTAGGTGACATCGAATCAGTACTGACCCATAGCAACCTTATGCACATAGCAACCCATAGCAACAGCAGAACGAAACACTG
>NW_006408700.1:6825076-6826773 GCF_000296735.1 Chrysochloris asiatica
CTCATTAACAACCTGCGATATGCAGATGATACAACCTTGCTTGCTGAAAGTGAAGAGGACTTAAAATATTTACTGATGAAGATCAAAGAGCACAGCCTTCCGTATGGATTGCATCTCAATGTCAGTAAAACAAAAATTCTCACCACTGGACCAATAAACAACATTCTTATCAACAGGGAAAAGATTGAAGTTGTCAAGGACTTCATTCTTCTTGGATCAACTATCTACACTCACGCAAGCAGCAGTCAAGAAATCAAATGACGTATTGCATTAGGCAAATGTACTGCACAAGACCTTTTGAAAGTGTTGAAGAGTAAAGATGTCAGCTTGAGGACTAAGGTGCATCTGACCCAAGCCACAGTATTTTCAGTAACCTCATATGCATGTGAAAGCTGGACAGTGAGTAAAGAAGACTGTAGAAGAATTGATGCTTTTGAGTTATGGTGTTGGAGGAGAATACTGAAAGTGCCATGGACTGCCAAAAGAAACAATAGATCTGTTTTAGAAGAAATGCAGCCAGAGTGCTCCTTGGAGGCCAAGATGGCCAAAGTTCGTCTCTCAAACTTGGACATATTGTCTGGAGGGACTAGTCGCTGGAGAAGGATATCATGTTTGGTAAGGTGGAGGGTCAGAGAAAAAGAGGAAGCCCCCCAATGAGATGGATTGGCTGAGTGGCAATATCGATGGACTCAAGCATGGCAACAGTAGTGAGGTTGGCCCAGGATCGGGCAGTGCTTCGTTCTGCTGTGCATGAGGCCACTGTGGGTCGGTGCTGACTCCATGGCACCTAACAACAACAACAGCAAATACAAAATGTTGGATAATGAGATCACTGACAAGTGAGTAAAGGGTCCACAGCTAAAAGCTGTTCAGTTAAGAAGGGCCAGCATCCTTTGCTTACAGAAAAACCAACCATCTCAGAACAGATGTGACCAGCTGTCGAGAGCCAGCCCCGGCATACATATTTCAGGTTTTTTTTCCGAAGGCGGGTGCGGACATCGGTGATAAGGATTACACGGAGTCATGGGTCATGATAAATTCAAAATCTTCTTATTACATGCTTTACTATTATTATTTCTATGGCTACTCTAATACTCTACTTCTCTCATTCTTTACTCCCCTGCTCTCCTGCTCATCTCTTCTGCTTCCTTTCTCCCCTCCCCTGCTCCTGTTTTCCTTCTCTCCTCTCCTGCTCCCATCCTGCTCATCTCTTCTGTTTCTTTTCTCCCTTCCCCTCCTTCCATTTCTTTACTGTCTCCTTCTCTACATTACTCTTATTCTTTTTCTTTCTACACTACTCCTCCTAATTATCTACATTACTGCCTTCACTACTCCACTCCCCGGCTTCTTCTCTACATTACTCCCTCTATCCTCCCTCCATTCTTGTCTTATCTCCTCTCCACCTCATCTTCCTTCTTCTCTCCCTACTTCTTTCTGCTTCTACTTACTTCTCTCACTCTTGCCTCTACATCTCTTACCTCTCTCCTTTTTTCTACTCCTTTCTTCTACCTCCCTCTACTTACTCTTACCTCCTCTACTTCTTGTCTTTATTCTTACTTACCTCTACTTCTACTTACTTCTACTTCTTTCTTCTCTTCCTTTCTTCTACTTTCTTCCCTTCCTCTTTGTTCTATCTTACAACCCCCTTATATACCATTACAGAAAACACTTCATTCATAGTAATCAATGACATCAAG
>NW_006408700.1:6827402-6833997 GCF_000296735.1 Chrysochloris asiatica
AATATACTAAAGTGTAGAAGAGTCAAAAATCTAAAGTAAAAAGTAAAAAGGGATACTAATAAAATCATGAATAAATCAGAGAATGATTCAACAAGAGAAAAATTTAACTAGGGGTCTGTGCATAAAAAATAATAAAACAAGTCTTTGTGGCTCTGCCATCCAAAAAGAAAGAGAAAGAAAAAGAAAAGAAAAGAAAATAGTTCATTGTTGCTTTGCAAAAACAATGAATTCTTCATGCGCAGGTTTCCCCATGTCTCATTTATTTAATTCCTCGATTAATATGTCTCAATTTATTTATTTTAATTTCTTAATTAATTATGGCCCTGGCCAACCAGCTATTCTGAACAGTCTGACTCCTGTCCCTGAAATCAGAAAACAGTCTCTGTGTGCATTCTCTTTGGGTGAGTGGCACCAGACTGTTGTAAAAGTCAAATGAGATCATTTATATTCTGATGCTATAAACATCATTTATAGATTTGAGGCAACAGACACAGAGAGAATGGAGACATTACAGATTCAATATGCAAACTATTCTTAGCCCTAAGAAACAGCCTAAAGCATGTTTTTATAGTGTGACACTATATGATAAGCACTGGATTTCTCACTGCAATGTTTCAGCTTCAAAACCACCAGTCACTCCTGGAAACCCTATACAGGGACATTATGAGTGGGAACTGACTCAATGGCACTTAACAACCATGATTCTTATTAAATGGTTTCAGCATCGTGTCCCTTTATAGTGAAAGACAGCACAGAAAATAATAAATAATCACTCTAAAATGGAATCAAAATAACACAATGGTAGCCATATTCTGTGGAGTCGGTTCCGACTCGTAGTGACCCTGTATAGATAGGGTTTAACGAGGCTGTAAATCTTTATGTGAGCAGAAAGTCTCACCTTTCTCCCGTGGAACGACTGGTAGTTTTGAACTGCTGACCTTGCAGTTAGAAACCCGACTCATAACCACCATGCTACCAGAGCTCTTTAAGTAACACAATAATCCCTGAAAATCCTAACACTTTTTCCCAATAATCTCCGTAGCTTTAAAACACAATAGTCCTAATCACCTGGGCTTCTTGGGAGAAAATGTAAACAATGATACAAAATATATATCAAACACTCAGTAACTATACCTATAATATCTTACAACAAAGTGTTTTTTCAAAACTCAATTTACAATGTCTAGTCTAGATGACTTTGCCATGGGATACAAACTGTTCAATGAATTTTCTCCAACTGAAAACTGCTGGATTAAAAAAAACTGAGAGATAGACAATCATCAGCTAAAAAAGCTTAAGATAAGACAATGGTTTTCAATGGTTTCATAAGGGCTTCGGTGTCTTGATTTTGATTTTCAAAACCTAGTGATCAGGAACATTCAGATACTTTACTTGTCTACTCTCCAAAGGGAAGAAGAAGTGTATACACAGTTTGTAAACCACACACAGGAATGGCTCACTTAGCAGGTGTTAGGATTTATGGGAATCTTGATCCTCAGGTTCTGATGTTATAACCCAGAGGTGATTTTCCCCTGCCTCGGGGCCTTGGTTTATTTGTTAACGCTGCCATAACAAACATTACCACAGGTGTGTGGCTTTCAAGAACAGAGACTTATTGTCTCACAGGTTTGGAGGCTCAGAGTCCCAACCAAGGACTTGACTACATTTTGCTAGCCAAGGGAGTTCTGCGCCATTTCTTGGTGTCTCTGTGTCCGTCTTCTCCTTGTTTGTGTATCTTGTCTATTCTGTTCTTTTTATGAGACATCACTTAGAAGTGGTTAGGATTCCCTGAGTCGGACAAATAGCTCACATGTTCAGCAGCTAACCTTTTGGTTACAGGTTTGAGTCTACCCAGAGATACCTTGGAAGAAAGGCCTATTTGCCGTCCAAAAATTAGTCGTTGAAAACCCTGTGGAGCAGGGTTCTCTTCAATCTAGTGGGGGCACCATGAGTTGGAATTGACTCAAAGGTAACTAATTTCAACATAGGGGTAATTAGGTTTAAGAACCACCCTCCTCTGCTATGGTCTTACTACCATAGCAAAAGAAAGCCGTATTCTCAAGGAGGATCATATTTATAAGTAGGGTTAGGACTTCAACACATATTTTTGAGAGATGCAGTTCAATCCATAATAGGCCTTGAAATCAGTACCACAAAACCCATGTATTAAAGACTCAGAATAATCCTCTGAGGTCTTCAGACCTCAGAGCCTATTTACTGTACTTTACAAACTCTAACAAGCATAGCCATTTAATTCCCTATCATGTAGTAAATCGAAATCAGAACACAGATGAGAATAGGTGACAAAAAGAGGGAGAAAGATTAAGGAAGAAGTGAAAGGTGATCATCTATCAGGTAGCCAACAGACAGAAGGGCATAATCCTAAGTGTATTGATGAATTATATTCTGAGGATGGGCACTTCTCTGGAATACTTGTGAATTTAATACTATTGAAGGGCACACTGTGTTGGAACACAGAAACATCTGTTGTTGCTACGAGCGCGCAAGTCAGTTCTGACTCATAAAAACCCAGTGATAGGGTTCCTAAGGCTATAAATCTTTACCAGAGCAGAAGGCCTTATCTTTCTTCTGTGAAGCAGCTGGTGGGTTTGACCTTGTGGTTAGCAGCCCAGTGCTTATCCTACATTGTCACCAGCTCTCCTATATAAATACCTGGCAGTGGTAGTGTGCATTCTAGTAGGTTCTGACTCATGACAACTCTTTATAGGGTTTCTGAGGCTATAAACCTTTACAGGAGCAGAAAGCCTTATCTTTCTCCTTCAGAACAGCTGATGGCTTCAAACTGCTGACCTTTTGGTTAGCAGCCCAACTCATAACCCCCTTTGCTACCAAGGCTTCTTATATAAACATCTGGTGGTTGGTGGTTATATGCCGTGCAGTCAGTTCCAACTCATAGTGACTCTGTACAGGGTTTCCAAGGTTTTAAATCTTTACGAGAGCAGAAAGTCTCATCTTTCTCCTGCAGAACAGCTGGTAGTTCCAAACTGCTGACCTTGTGGTTCACAGCTTGATTTGTAACCACTACACTACCAGAGCTCCTTAGTGAATATTAAAACATTGGAAAAGAAGATATATCAAAACAACTTTTAATATATCCATGTGAAATTTTACCTGTGCAAAATTGGGAACGCACAGAAAAGTAGCCAGAAATTTTTAAGTTAGAAATAACCATTGTTAATAGTTTGCTTTATTTCCTCCTATCTTACAAATCGGGCTGTGAGCCTCAAGGTCTGCAGTTCGAAACTACCTGCAGTTCAGCAGGAGAAAGATGAGGCTTTCTGCTCCCGTAAAGATTTACAGCCTCGGAAACCCTGTACAGGGTCGCTATGGGTCGGAATCAACTTGACAGCACTTAAAGAACACCACCACCAATCTAGAAACAGGTGAATTGAGTTTGCATTGCTCTAAGGTATTATTCATCCATTTTCTGAGCTTATTGTTTAAATAGATGCTGATTGTTGGAACATCAGAATGGAATCAGCAGGCCCACTTAGATTCTGGGTGCTCTTTCTCCCCTAGTTCTGTCAGATAACTTGATTCTCTAGCAAAAACTATGAAGACTATCATAACCATTCTCATGTGATGTTTTATTCCATTTCTATTGAGAGATGTTACATTTGTTAGGATAAAATATAAAATCTGTGAGCCTGCCTCCTTTAGCTATACTAGAAAGGGTGGTCACATTAGCAGTTTAAATGTGTCAAAATGTGTGGACATCTACTAAGATTGAAACATTCTGATAACGTGAAAAACGCAGCTGAGAAGAGAGAACATCAGGACACATAAGGGGCCCAGTATTTGAAAGGAGGGATTGTTTACATTTTGTAAATTTGTATCTTTTATTTTTAGATAGAAGAAATCAAGCATTGCAGATGAACATGTGAGACCTCTGGGTCTCTTCCCAGAAGCAGTTACTCTCCCGGAAGCCACGTTGGAATGGAAGAAGTCAACTATCAGCAGATATCTGCAAGTCTTCCTGAAGAAATGGATGTTCTCAGCAGGATATCGCCAAGAGATTTCATCTCCTCTCCTAGAAGATGGACAGCCAAAATGCTCCTTAGAAACAAGAGGACAACACGTCTTTGTCTCTCCTACCTCGGACATTGATGGCACATAACCAACAACCACCCTCTATGTGGTGGTAATAACTTCCTAAGAGGTGGCATGGCATGCTTGGTGGTGGCTTTCTGGCTCTAGATCAGGCTGGACTTGGGGGTCAGATCCCAACTCTGCCAATTATTAGCCGCGTGACCCTTGGCAATTGACTTAAATTCTCTGTGTTTCAGTTTCCTTTTCTAGGATGGGAAAGATAGACATATCTCATACATTTGTTGTGTGCATGGGAGCACAGTGGCTCCATATGATAACCACTAGACTTCAAAACACAGGATTGGCTTTCAAGCCCACCAGCTGCTCTGTGGGAGGAAGAAGAGGCTTTCTGCTCCAAAAAGATTTAAAGCCTCGGGAACCCTACATGGAGCCACTATGAGTCAGAACTGACTTGACAGCATGTAACAACAACAACAACATACATTTGTTGAGGAACGCAGGTGGTGACGTGGTTAAAGTGCTCAGCTACTCATCAAAAGATCAGCAGTTTAAAACCACCAGCATTACATGGGAGAAGATGTGGCAATCTGCTTCCGTAAAGATTTACAGCTTTGGAAACTGTGTGGGGCAGTTCTACCCTGTCCTATGGGGTTGTAAGGAATTGGAATTGACTCAACAGCAATGGATTCTTTGGCTATATGTTTCTTGGAAAAAGAAGATGAAATAATTTACGATAAATGCTTAGCACAGATCCTAACAAGTAAACAAAAACAAAAACCGTGTACAAGTTGAAGTGATCGTTACTCAAACTTGGAGGAGAAAGGAAGGTATATCAGAAAGAGAACTGCTAGCGTGGCAAGGACACCATGGAACATCTTTGCTTTCCTTTCTCATAGCTTATCACAGCTAAACTGGGGATTTGTAATAAGAGATGTGAAATGCCTCATATGTTTGGTAAACGGCCCTGTCCAGAAAACTCTAAGTGGACATTTGAAAGGGCACTTTAGTTCAATTTAATTCCACAAACATGTATTGATCGACTAGTACTTACCAGGTTCCTGACTATGACAAGCAGTTAACTGCTGCTAACCCAAAGATTCGAGTCCACCCGTAAGTGCCTCTGAAAAAAGGCAAGACAATCTACTTTTGAAATATCAGTCATAGAAAACCCTATGGAACCCAGCTCGACTCTGACACATATAGGGTGGGGCCAAGTCCCGACTGACTTGACAGCCACGAGTAACTGATAGTACTTATCAAGAGCAGTGAGGACTGCTGTGTGCCTTCTAAAGAAGGGTTCCATCCAATTGTTTAGAGAAGCAGATACATCAACAGGCATGATGCCACTGTGAAGTTAGATCTTGTCCTGGAGAAGAGACATTCTGAATCGGTCACACTGATGGACTGATGGTCAAAGAGACATAAACATGCCTTCCTAATTTGTGTAAGAGAGGGAGAGAGCTATTGGGACAGAAAACAGACGAACGTGTTCAACAGATTCTAGGAAGCAAGAATGATAGCATAAATTTTAAAAGACTCAATAGGGCTATATACCAAGTCCCATAAGCTTCAAGAACCAACTGACCAAGAAACAATGGGGTAACAACAGGTCATCTGAAAATGTCTTGGAGATTTTAGTCATTGGTGCAAACATAATTCCAGTTAATATATTGCATAGTTGTCAAACAGCCATGCTGTTTGTCTGAGACCATATGAGTAGAAGCAGCAGACTATCCCTGCCAAAGAATGCTCTCATTGTACTTAGTCCCCAGCTGGCCAGCACACAATGTTTAAAAGGATATTGAGAGAACAAACAAGACGGCACAGAGTGTAGAGTGCAGTGAGGAGCTCCGTCAGCAACAACACAGAATACCACACCAAGCAGGCTCAGGGAATGGTCCCAGAACTCTGAACCACATATAAAGGAATATTTAGAAGGTTGGAATTTGTAGGGGAATTTGTAGCAGAAGCAAGAAATCCAGTGCTTCCTAATCCAAGACACTCAGCTGCCCCCGGAGCTGCCATTTTGGGTGAGATGGAGTGGGGGAAGTATCAGAGCAACCAAGGATGACTGACAGAACCTCTGCGATAAAGGTGTTAACATGCTTTTTTTTTTTTTTTTAATCTGTTCATTGGTCTCACACTGTCTGCACACTTCCATTCTGGTGACTAGAGGCATTCCAGAGAATGATGTATGTGGCAGTATCACCCTAAACTCAATTGACAAATGGAGAGTCAAGAATGGAATAAAATTATAAGAACAAAAGATCTGGGAGGTCAGTCTATGATCAAAACAATTACAATGTGGAAGAAGGTAAACACAGAGGAACAGAGATCTATCTAGGTGGTAAGAAGGTCAAGTAGATTACAGGATAAAACAGACTGTCTTAAGAGAAATACTGCATAGGACCACTACTGTAAAAAACTAAGGGAAAGAACCCATACTAAAGGGGGGTGGGGGCATTCTTTGTTGATTATTGGGATGTTGGGGGTGGGTGAGGGGAAGGAGGGGAAGGTGGAGCAC
>NW_006408700.1:6835732-6836904 GCF_000296735.1 Chrysochloris asiatica
AAAAAAAAAAAAAAAAGTAATACCAGGGACTGTGGGAACCCAAGGAGAAGCACTATGGCAAATTTAGTGGGATGTAGAATTCCTAGCTAAAAAAATAAAAACAAACCAATTTGGTCCTTTGGGGGAAGAAAAAAAAAAAAATAGACTGTCTTAAATGGAGGGAAGAATTAATGGAATACAAGGTAACCACAACAGTGGGGTTGGGGTGGGGAGTTTAGTTCGGGTGTTGGGGAGGGCAATACAAGAAGGGAGAGGAGGTGAAAGAACAAGATACATATAGGAACACTGAGATAGGCTTGCATGGCCTAAGCAGGACAGAGGTAAATAGTGATGCATGCTCAAACTTGCAACAACAGGGTTCTGTGATACAGAGGTCTAGGCATAGTTTGAAGAGGAGAAATAATACTAAAATGCTGGACTGTCTTATGAATATTGGTTTCCCTTGCCAACTACTATAAAATAGACACTTGAGTGAGATAGAAAGGAATGTTGGGAAACATTACAGAAACATTACAGAAACATTACAGAAATCTTGCAAGTCCATCTTCAGCCTATAACTGATTGGAATACCTAAGAGGGGTTCTAGTACTTGCCCAGTGAAATAGGCCTCTTGCAAAGCTTTTTCAGAGTATAGGACCTTAGGTGGAATCCTGAGTCCCATCCAGAAGCTTATGAGGTGGGACATTCCCACTAGGAAGGACAAGCAGACCAGCCTGGAACAGCTTGAGCAACAGAAGATACATCTTCAAAGAAAGGTCATCAGGGAAAACCCCAAACAAAAATGTCAGCATGACTGGCTACTACAAAAATAAGCAAGCTGTTTTTCGGGAAGCCATCAAGGCAAGCAATCAAGTTCCTTCAGCACAAACTCCCCTATAAGACTGAAACTCAAATGGAACACATGAAAGCTTGCTGGCGACCACATTGGTCTACTGGTGACTGGAAGAAGGGGAAAGGCAGCAATGAAGAAATGGGCTGAGTTCAACCACAGGCTATTGAGTCCCGTTGACCTGGAGATGAGAGAGAGAAGAGGGAAGGCTGGTTGGTCCAAAGTGTGGTGAGACCTGGGGACACTTTGCCCATGGACAAGGACATAGCCACAGAGAGCTAGAGCTGAGAGTGAAGCATCCAGCTGATATGAAGTAAGAGGAGATGCACAAGAACACCCAAAC
>NW_006408700.1:6853381-6862908 GCF_000296735.1 Chrysochloris asiatica
TGGAGGGTCAGAGAAAAAGAGGAAAACCCCCAATGAGATGGATTGGCCAGGTGGCAGCATCGATGGACTGAAGTGTGGCAACAGTAGTGAGGTTGACCCAGGATTGGGCTGTGTTTTATTCTGCTGTGCATAAGGTTGCTATGAGTCAGTGCCGACTCGATGGCACCTAACAACAACAACAACTAAATGGCACATAACAACCACAGTTTCACTCAAAATAATGTCTTCTAAGCTCATCTATGTCATCAGGTGTTTCACAGATTCGTGGTTATTCTTTAACATTGCATAGTAGTCCATTGTGTGTATGCACCATAGTTTGTTTATCCATTCATCTGTTGATGGGCACTTTTTAATATTGTGCCCATCTTTTTACTATTGTGAATAAGGCTGCTATACGCAAGGGTGTAAATATGGATGTCTGCTCATGTCATGGCTCTTCTAAGATTCATACCTAGTAGTAGGATTGCTAGATCATAGGGTAGCTGGTATTTCCAATGTTTTAAGAAACCACAAGGTTGGCAGTTCAAACCCACCAGCTGCTCCTTGGAAACCCATCACACACAGGGTTGCGATGAGCTGGAACTGACTCAGTGGCACTTAACAACAATAACAACCAACTACTAGGTCAATCCTGTCAGCCATGTGATGGTGCCATCTTAGAATTAGATCCTCCTGATCCAGTCAAATCTTCAGATGACTGCACCCTCGTTACCCTCTTGGCCAAAACCTCCTGAGAAATTCTGAGCCAGAACCACCCAACTAAGCTGCTCCTAAACTCCTGACTCATAGAAACTGTGTGTCATAATAAATGTTTATTGTTTAAGTCCCCAAGTTTGGGAGTCATATGTTACCGTAACTACTACAGCTTATCTATACAATCTCTACTCCTGGGGTGGGTTGTAGGGCCACACGTTCTGCCCAACTACACCACAACCATAAGGCCACACCCCAACTCTGCATGCTGCTCACAGTTTGTACCCGATTTCTGGACAGTCAGAAGGTCATTAGAAAAGGAGTACAGATAACTTGTATGGATGTCTCCACAGCATATCCTCTAATCAGTGCCTAAACACACACAAGCACATGGAAAGAAGGGCTGCACTCCTCAGAGGATCAGCAAACTTCTGAAATGAGGAGTGTCTCCTGACTCAAAAGCGGTCCAGATAGAGATTATGACTCCCCTACACACACTCCCAATAAGTGAGAGGTTTATTAGGATGCTACTGCTTCTAGTCTCCCCTTGGTCAGCTAAGTCCACTTAGGTGGACAGTTTGTTGTGTGTGCCCCACCTGAACCATCCCTGAAGAGACCCTGAAAACTTCCTTCCTTGGCTACTTTACACCCCCAGCTTGAGTGACTCAGGGCACCTTTTCAACCCTGTTAACAAACACCCTACTGTATCCTGACCCCTAGACTTCCTGAGGCTAGCCCAGCATTGTATCTTCCTAACCTTGCCCAAGGTCACTCCAACAAGTAAATAATGGAGCTGGGACTCAAAGCCAGGGAGGCTGACTACAGTCTCCAGCCTGCGTTTGAAAATTGAATACGCCATTTGGAATATAGTCAAGTCATTTCATGAATAACTCCAAGACTTTGCCTTCTCATCTGTAATAATCTCCAGCATAAGGCTCTTGTAAAGATTTAAATGGATGACGTTCTTATGTTTTTAAGTAAATAATCTTCTTTTCTCAAATAAAGACACAATCTACCTACGGTTGTTTTACACTAGGAATGGCAGTATTTTTTAAATCACCAATGACACAGAGAAAGAATTGTTTTAAATCAAATATACATGGAAGGACTTTCAAAAGTTTGTGGCAAATTGAATGAGAAGATCATGAAGTTTTCCATAAACTTTTGAAGACTCCCTCATATTTGACAGATGTAATAGGATCAAGGGGTCTTCTCTTAGGCCTTTTGTGGACTGTCAACCCCCTACCTCTCATCCCTGTGAGAAGCAAATCCTCAGACCAGCTGGGTTTCCGTAGCTTCCTCCACTCCTCAGTGGGGATGGTGGTTTGTTCTGAGGTCTAAAGATACCAGCAGGGAAAGTAATGGAGAAAACCATATAAAATAACAAACGTTGATGAGAATGTGAGAAAATTGGAATCCTTATCCAGTTGGGAATCCAAAACAGTATAGCCCTTGTAGAAAACAGCTAGGCAGTTCCTCAAAGTATGAAACCGAACTACCTTCCCAGCCGGTATTTCCATTGCTACCTTGTATACCCAAGGGAGCAGAAACAGTGTTACAAACAGTCAAACAGTCCCATGTCCACCAATGTTCACTGCAGCTCTACTCACAACAGCCAAGAGGTGAAAACAACGTAAATGTCCATCAACAGGTGAATGGATAAACAAGATGTGGTGCACACACAATGGACTGCACCTACTCAGCCTTGAAGGAAATAAGCCTTGATAATGTTACAACATGGATGAACTTTGGAAACATGCCACTAAGTGAAATAAATCTATCACAAAAGGATAATATTGTGTGATCTCATTTATGCAAAATGCCAAGAATAGGCAAGTGTATAGACATCAGAGTGTACTAGTGGCAACCAGAGGTGAAAATGTGTGGGGTGGGTAGAGTGGGAGCCATTGATTTTGGTTTATTGTGTTCCCTGCTTGCTCAGCCCTATGCTCAGTAAATACTAGCTAAACGGTGCTGAACCAAATCCAAGCTGCAACCTGAGTCCCTCAGTGAGGGGCTGCATCCTCAAAGGGGGTCACAGGCCTTGCTAGATAGTACCTCATGCAACAGGGAGCCATGCAAAACAGGAAAATGCAGCAATTAGAACTGAATTCCAAGACCCAGGTGAGGAGAACCCAGGACTCTGACAATGGACCCTCTGGTAGGGTAGTAACTAGCCAATAAGTAGGCAGCTAGTTGGTACTAAGCACCAACTAGGAACTCTACCTACCTGCTCTATCTGTCTGCTCTACCTACCTCAGAAGTTCAAGGACTTGGGGGCCCAGAGATGGAAAAGCAGTACAGAGAATGCAGACGCAAGCCAGGAAGGGTGGGGAAAGCTCTGCTTGTTGGTCCACCTTGCACAGTATGAGCAATCACTGCAGGTGTTACTGTCAGCAATGACTGCTTAGCTCATGTGAAGAAAGATCTATATCTTCATCCTTTATTTTCCAATCCATAATGGGCATCTCCAATGGGAACTTATCTATTTGCATGTTCTCAGATTCAAAACAAAAGCCAAGGCTGCTGCTATTGATTCAATTCCCACTCCTAGTGATGCTATAGGACTGAGTAGACATGCCCTGTAGGATTTACAAGTCTGCCATCTTTATAGAAGCAACTACCTCATCGTTCTTCCTTAGATAACGACTGGTGGGTGAGAACTGCCAACCATTCTGTCGATAGCTGAGTGCATTCACCACTGTGCCACCCAGGATCCTTTTTCTCAGATTGGGGACTTAGAAAAATGATAATACGCCTTAAAGGACACTATAAACAGTGAAGTACAAAATATTGATCTACTGAGACAAAATTAAAGTTAAGTCACCATGGAGTGGTTTGCTGTTGTTGGTAAGAGCCATCGAGTCAGTTCTGATTCAGAGCGAACAAGTATAGGGTTTCCAAGGAGTGGCTAGTGAGTTTGAACTGCCAACCTTGAGGTTCAAACTGGCCTTGTAGTCCAGCGCATTAACTCACAGCACACCAGGGCTCCTAGGGTGGTTGACATGGTTAAATAATGTCTTTTTAGCAATATGTATGTGTTATTACTTGCCATTTATCCCACGGCACTTCTTCTTAATTCATTTCTGTGTCACTCTTTGTGTGACTGTGCCCACTAATTACTGGTTTCCAGACAGCTTCGTTACCTCTGACCATTCATTTCTGTTCAGAGAGAACCAGCATATTTGTTGTCTATTCACTGCACTTTCTAGATAATCATGCTCACCATTTCCGGAGAGACTACAGATCTATGATGAACCCTGCTCTGTTTCTGTAACGAATAGTTAGTCTTTCTTCCAGTAACAGAGGCACAAGCACTGTGAAGGGCAGGAGCTTTGGGAGGGGGCCGGGGAGGGCGAAGCACTTTGGAGAATCCATTTAACCTCAGGGAGCATTGAGTTTTGGGCATGAAAACGAGCAAAGTTATCAGGCAACCCTCTGAAATCCTTCCTCAGCGTGATTTTGCCTTTATTTATATTTGAGGGGGACTGAAGTCAGAGTTATTTTTAAATGAGAAAGATAATAAAAACTAAAGCATAAAAAAGGTACAAATTAAATATTCATAAACAATCCCACATCCTTAACAGGCCACTCTTATACTAGGAGGTGGGAAGCCTTCCATTTATGGACGGGAGGAAAATGAATCCACTGAAGAGATGACCACACTGATGGAGAGCCGTGGATTTGTTTCTTAGGGGTGTCGTAACAAAATATCCCAAACTAGGGACTTCTACAAACAGAAATGTGTTTTTTAATAGTTCTGGAGACGTCTTGTTGTTGCTGTTAAGTGCCTTCAAGTTCCAACCCATATGGATCCTTTATAGGGTTTCTGAGAAGCAGCTGGTAGATTTGAACTGCCAACTTTATGGTTCACAGTCCAGCTCTGATGTTACAGTGCCACACCAGCTATTCACTCTGGAGTCTCAAAGTCTAAGATCAAAGTTTCTTCAGGTCTGTTTTCTCCAAAGGCTCTAGAAGAGGACCCTTTTTTCTCTTCTCTCAGAGAGAAGTTCCACTGCAGTGGAAGTCCGTTCTCACTTCTGTCTTGACGTGTCTGAGTCTCTCTTCTCTTTTGTAAGGATACCACTGAGATGGGATCAGGATACTTCCCATTCTGGTATGAGTTCAGATCAACGGACAGCATCTTCAAAGACCCTATTTCTAAATAATGTCGAATTTGAACATTCCAGGAGCTTGGACTTCTACATTTTATGTTTTTGAAGGACGCAGTTCAATCTGTCTCCAACTTTAACTTTCACCCTATGATTTATATCAACTATCCTTTGTGTCTGAGTTCTGTCTACCATGTTGCTATCTCTTTACTTTTTGGGTTTAATTTGTAAACTGTTGCCACAATTGCAGACAAGTAGGCTGAATTTGACATGGCCCCCATGGGAAGATTGCTCAGATTTATTTCTGAAAGAAAAACAGACTTGAAACAGCCTGGAATAGTTCATCTTTGTTCTATGTCAGCTGCTTCTGCCATATGTGTATAGATGGATGAAGGATCAAACAGATAGACATTCGAAGGCTCCATCAATGAATCATTCAGCTCTCTGGTCTCTTTTCTACTTTGGCTCTTAGAAATGGAAGACTACACATGTGGAGCTTTTTCTAACAAGAAGAGGGATTTCCACTTTTTCTCCCATCTGCATTGTAGGCTGTGGTGTGCTCCCTTTGTAGTGTGATCTCATCTTCTTGAAGTATTTGGAACAAAGAACTGCTTTGCTGTGTCTATTCCCTTCCATTTTCAAAGGCAATGGATTTGTGCGTTAAAAACAAAAAACCCACCCTGATTGCAATTTCCATTTTGAAATGAAAAAGGAGTTTAGACTCAACATCAGTTAGAGTTCTAATGTGTTTTTCTACATATTGCTTGAGACGAACAGTCAAGTGTGTTGCTGGCCTTCCCAGAGGAAACCGTTCACTGACTTATCTCCATACAGTGCAATCTCAGGTTAGGTTGGTAGCTTGTTACCCAAATAAAGCATGTTTCATGCAAGTTCCCAAGGAGCTCTGGTAGTGTAGTGGTTATAAATAGGCTGTGAGCCACAAGGTCAGCAGTTCGAAACTACCAGCTGTTCCACAGGAGAAAGATGAGACTTTCTGCTCCCATAAAGATCTACAGCCTCGGAAACCCTGTACAGGGTCGCTATGAGTCGGAACCCACTCCACGGCACATAACAACAACATGCAAGTCCCTAAATGTTTTATTCTAACATGCATGGAGAGGCAGAAGTCTCATAGCCAGCCCACTTGTGAAATCCCCCTGCAAGTGGGTGGGTGGGTGCAACATATGGATTCCTTTTATAAGATTCTGGGTTTGGGACACTAGTACCAGGTTGGCTAGAGTTGAGGCCAGAGGAGTTGCAAACATTCCACCCTTAGAGGGAACAAGAAGGATGAAGGAGCCTGTGTCCTCTAGGGGTTTCAGAAAGTTCATGGGAAAAGGAAAGGAAAAGGTAATAGACTTTCTCCACGAGCTTCACGAAGCTCCCCTGTACAGAGCTGGGTCATTCCATTTCAGCTCTGAAGCAAGGAATTTGGACAGCGCAGTTGCTCACCAACCTGGCCCAAGGCAGAACCTGGGGATAGCATTGGTGACCACCTCAAGCTGAGTGGGCTTTCGGACTTGTAGTCACTGGCTTTTTAACACACAGTCTTCAAAATCGTGTTGTTGTGATTTACAGTGACCCCCGCCCCCAGAGGACTTTCCAGGTGGTAGTCTTGACAGCAGCACATCTCCAAGTCCTTCTCCATGGAGCCATCGGTGGGTGGGTTCAAATCTCCAACTTTTGGGTTAGCAGTCAAGCATCTCACCAGTGTGCCACCAACACTCCCTTCCAAAATTTTAGTGTCTACCAAAAACACTTCTTTTTCTCTTGCTTTTGGGGTGTGTTTTGGATGTTCCACTGATCTAGATGAGGCGTGGCTCGGCGTGGCTACTCTTCTTCGGGCTGGATCTCAACTGACATGGCTTCAGGACTGCGCACTCTGGCGCAGGTTGGTGTTGCAACAGCTACTTGGGGCATGTTCTTCTCACAGACATGCAAGACCAGCCAAACGACTTGTCTTAGTCATTTAGCACTGCTATAGCAGAAACACCATAAGTGGCTGGCTTTAACAAACAGAAATTTCTTGTCTTACAGTTTAGGAGGCTAGAAGTCCAAATCCAGAACACCAGCTCTGGAGAAAGGTCCTTGCTTCTTTTCAGCCTCTGTGGGGCTGGCACTCCTTGAAGGTCTCCACGCATCTTGACATCAGTCTTCCTCTGGATCTAGATGCTTCACAGCACAGGATCCCAGGTTCTTAGAACACACTCCACTCCGGCTCTTCTGTCTTGGTGATAGAAAGATTCCTATTCTTTGCTTACTTCTCTCCCCTGTTTTATCTCTTTTAAGATAAAAGGTGTTGCATGCCACAGCCCTGAGAATCTCCTTGTCATCATTCACGGTCGTGATGGGATTAAGAGTGGTGTGCATAGTGTTTATGAATCAGGCTGCGAACCTCAAGGTCAGCAGTTCGAAACTACCAGCTGTTCCACTGGAGAAAGATGAAGCTTTCTGTTCCTTTAAAGTTTTACAGCCTCAGAAACCCTGTACAGGGTTGCTATGAGTCGGAACCGACTCCACGGCACACAACAACAACAACAACAACCCCATCCTTAGTCCTCTAATTTGTCACATCAGATCAAATCACGGAGAATCATCACCTAGCTGCCATGGTCTTGACAACCTAACACATATTTTGGGGGGACGCAATTCAATCCATAACACTATGTAAGCACATTCAAGGCCTTTGCTCATGTTGTTCCTAACATTTCATTAACCAAAGTAATTAATATTTCACGCCAAAGTCAGAGGCTGTGAAAAGTATACTCTACACATCTAATATACAACAAGGTCACATAGCAAAGAGAGTCAAGAAATGAGAAGAGGAATTGAGGACAGGTAGTCTTCAAGTGAGCAAGAGTGCCAGTGGGGCTGTAGGTTAGGCGTGGGACTGCTAACCACAAGGCCGTCAGTTCAAACCCACCAGCCACTCCATGGCAAGGATTCTGGCTTCAGCAAAAGATGGAACAACCTTGGAAACTCACAGGGTCTCTGTGAGATGGAATTGACTCAGTAACAGTGAATTTGGTATGAGACTCTTCAAGAGAACAAGCCCTGGTGGTGCAGTGATTAAGCATTTGGCTGCTAGCTGAAGAGTTTGTGGTTCGAATCCACCAGCCACTCTTCAGGAGAATGATGTGACAGTCTGTGTCGGTAAAGATTACAGCCTTGGAAACCCTGTGGGGCAGTTCTTCTTTGTCCCATAGGCAGAAGTCTATCTAAACTATGTCTGGCATGTGCCCTGGGACCTGCTTGAGGCTGGGGCGGAGGAGGGGGCGGAAACAGGGGAGGGAGTGCAGGAAGGGGGCGCCAATGAGCAGCTTCTATTGGCCATAGCAGTTTCTGTCTCCAGCTGTGAGAAATCATTTAAAAATTTTAAACTAATTGCCATAGGCACTATTTTCCATAAATGTACCATTGTCTATGGGGTCTCTGTGTCAGAACTGACTCCATGGCAACGTGCTTCATCTTCAAGAGAGGATACTCCACTAGGGGGCCTCCCAACTGGTCCTCACTCACTTGGAGATGAGTGTGTGTTGATGCAATCCCAGGGTTGGACTGCATACAGGAAAGCCCTAGGGACATGGTACGCATCTCCTGGAGAGAAAGCTGTGCTCACTGCCCTAGAGAAACTGACAGGAGCCCTTTGGGTCTCCAAGTAGACCCTGGACACTGAATAGCAGTGTTCCGACGCTCAGAGCAGGAAAAAGCAGGACCAGGGTCTCATCCACGGGACAGTTACTACTGCAAGGTGGCCGAGGGACCTGCTGAGCAAGAGGCAATCTGGAACATATCCTATAGTCTCCAGAGGGAGGTCATAGCTATCTGTACACCTACCCCAAAAGGGCTTTGGCCCCTTTGCTGGAATATGGAGCAGAAATGGACCCAGGAAGAAAGCCAGGGTTTGATATAACAGGTAGAGTTTAGGAACAGCTGGCAACAGAGAAGTGCCAAGAAGGACCAAGTAGAATTGAGAAGTAGCCCCGGAACAAGAATTTCCTGTGGGAGCAGCTCCCCAAGCTCAGGCATGCAGAAGGAAGCTCACCCAGAGTATTTGGGTAACAATTTCATTTTACTAGTCAGAATCTTGGAGTCCTAGTGTGGCACTGGACCACAAGGTTGATTTGAACTGTAAGGTTAGTGGTTCAAACTCACCAGGAGCTCCTTGGAAACCCTATACAGGGTTATTAGGAGTCATAACTGATTCATCAGCACATAACAACAACAACAACAATAATCATAGAGCTTAAAATCACTTGTTAAAATTCTGAACAAATCTGTGAAAGTGTAGATTCTGTACTGCCAATCCGATTCTACAATTCACTGATTTGAGGATTTTTTGTTGTTTTGTTTTAATTAAGATAACCAGTTGCTGCCCCATCCTTTAATCTACAAATTTTGGATAACAGCATTTTTACCATGTGGATTGGGATCCCTGGGTGGCCAAATGGTTAAACGTTCAACTGCTAATCATATGGTTAGCGATTCAAACCCATCCAGAGGTGCCTCAGAAGAAAAGACTGGAAATCTGCTCCCAAATGCCAGAACCATGCAAACCCTGTGGAGCACAGCTCTACTGTGAAACCCACGCAAACCCTGTAGAGCACAGCTCCACTGTGAAACCCACGCAAACCCTGTGGAGCACAGCTCTACTGTGAAACCCATGCAAACCCTGTGGAGCACAGCTCTACTGTGAAACCCATGCAAACCCTGTGGAGCACA
>NW_006408700.1:6863008-6864295 GCF_000296735.1 Chrysochloris asiatica
ACCCTGTGGAGCACAGCTCTACTGTGAAACCCATGCAAACCCTGTGGAGCACAGCTCTACTGTGAAACCCATGCAAACCCTGTGGAGCACAGCTCCACTCTGAAACACAGGAGGCTGCCATGAATTGGAACCAACTTGATGACTACTCGGTTTTTTTTTTGTACTTTGAGGACCTAAGGTCATTTTTGTTTCCCAATGATGACTGACCAATCTATCTGCCCAGGGAGCCTTGAAGTACTCAGATTAAGCTGTGCAGAATCATCGGACATTCGTGCAGGCCATGACCCTGTGCAGCGCCTTGCAGGAAGAGACTCCAGCTACAATAATGACAAGAAGGCCCCCAGCTGTTGCTCCAGCCTTGCCCTGCGGGTCATTGCTGAGCCAGCTACACGGGTGCACTCAGCTCGGGCGGGTTGAGCTGGACTGGAGCCGATCCCTGCCCACGTAGGAAGGGCCAGCAGCTCTGCAGAGGGAAGATAAGCCAGTTGGAGCCCAGAGGTCATTATGCTACACAGATCCACTCAGTGGGCCAGTATTAATATATGCATGATGTCATATGGCATCAGCTAGCTTCATCCTCAGGCAACCCAAATGCAAAAGGCTCCTCCTTTGTATTCTGATTTTTTTTTCTTCTTCACAGTAAAAATATGAAAAAGGAAGAGGGAGGAGAGGTATATAATGTTATTTATACTCTTGGGAAGATAGGATATATTTCATAATTTACAAAATGTTTATGAAAGGAGGAAGATAAACCCACTGGATTTCTACAGGCGATGCCTCTGGACAGGTTTCTTGCTTTTCTCTGTAGATGCTGCCTCCTGGGAGTGGGAGGGAAGCACACAGGGTCCCTGGGCTGGGTTCAGAGCTTCCACTCTTCAGTGCTGTCACTAGGAGGATGTGTGATCCGGTGACACTGTCAGAGGGAGTAAGGCTGAAATGACTATATCATTTTGTTCAGTATTTCAGCAGAAATTTATCATGTTTTATTAAAATATCCCTATAGTTAGGGGGAGGAGCTCTGGTAGCGTAGAGGTTATGAATCTGGCTGCAAAACTCAAGATCAACAGTGCAAAACTACCAGCTGTTTCGCAGGAGAAAGATGAGGCTTTCTCCTCCGGTAAACAGTTACAGCCTCAGAAACCCTATATAGGGTCACTATGAGTTGGAACCTACTCCACAGCACATAACCACCAGCCACCATAGTTAGGGGTGAACATGGGAACACTGAATGGTGTAAAATTAAGAAAGTTGTGCGACAGGGTTGTAGTCTTTCACCATACTTATTCA
>NW_006408700.1:6866075-6882826 GCF_000296735.1 Chrysochloris asiatica
ACCAGCTGATCCTCAGAAACCCTATACAAGGTCAGTAGGAGTTGGAACTGACTTGATGGCACTTAACAACAGCAACAACAAATACGATATCCTTCCCCAGCAACTGCTCCCTCCTGACAATATGTCCAAAATATGAGAGATGAAGTTTGGCTGTTCTGGCCTCCAAGGAGCACTCTGGCTGCACTTTTTCCAACACAGATCTGTTGGTTCTTTTGGCAGCCCATGGCACTTTCAAATAAAATGTATGGAGAGCTAATGTAGGGATCGATCATTTTTTTTGCCGTTCCAATGGGTTTTAAATGAGCCATCTTGGAAGCAGGAATGGGGGAGGTCTCAGGACCATCAAGAAAGAAGAGCCATGAGCAGAGCACATTTTTTGAACCCCAAGATTCTTTCGTGGAAAATCAGTGGCAGCAGAGGCAGTGACATGGAGAACCCATGGCAGAATGGCAGGCTTCCTGACTCATTGAACAAGTAAACTGAGTGCCTTTGGGCAGGAGGTGTATGAATAAGGCACCCTTTGGCTTGCAGAATAAGGTGCCCTTTGAGCATTTATCAGCAGCAGTAAAGGGGCTTTGTAACACTTGCCCAAGCAGGGAAGAGGCCAAGGGGCTGATGGACTGAGAGACTGAGGACCAGAAAGAAGCCTGCCTGCGGGCACAGGTGAGGAAAGGTGCTCCTGACAGGAAAGTCTTCTTAGTCTCATTTATTTAGTAGATCTTTAACAAAATATTTGTATTTCAAAGATCTAAGAATTACTAACCAACTCTCTAGGTTGGTTAGACTTCTCTCTTGCTGTCTGTGGGCACTCCTACCTATCTGTTGTTGTTGTTAAGTACCTTGGAGTTGGTTCCAACTCATAGTGACCCTGTGCAGGGTTTCCAAGGCTGTAAATCTTCACAGGAGAAGAAAACCTCATATTTCTCCTGTGGAACATCTGGTAGTTTCGAACTGACAGACCTTGAGGTTAGCAACCTGAGTTGTAACCACTACGCTACCAGAGCTCCTTATCTATCTGTGGGAACTCCTAATTAACCCTGAGCATATATACAACCCTGGGTTGTAAAACCCTGGTACTAAAATGTTGTTGTTGTTAAGTGCCATCGACTCAGTTCCAACCCACAGTGACCCTGAACAGGGTTTCTGAGGAGCTGCTGGTGAACTTGAACTGCCAACCTTGAGGTTCAAACTGACTTTGCAGTCCAGTGCATTGACCCACAGTACCCACAGGACTCCAATACTGAAACAGCACCTAAATAAAAAAGATTTGGAAAGAATAGATCAATCATACACTAAGGCCCGCATACACCAGTCTCAAAATACTTACAATTAACTACTTGACTCTGTTGCTTTTCAGGGATCAGAAAATGACTCAAGGTTCAAATGACTTTGGGTGCATGTTCAGAAAGAGCTGAGATTGTATGTTGTCAGTTTCCTTTTCCCCATTAAATTGCATAAAGGAGAGAACTCAAAGGTTGAAAGATCAATGTCATCATTAAATGGACAATAGCAAATTAAGACAGTCACTTTTTCTTTTTTTTTAAATTCTTACATTACTTGGCCTTTGGATGTCATCTTCATTTCTAAGACCCAAAGCAAAATATCCAAACTCATTGTCGTTGAGCAGATTCTGACTCCTAGTGACCATGTAGGACAGGCAGAACTGTCTAATTGGGTTTCCAAGGCTGTAATCTTTAAGGAAGAAAGCTGCCACAGCTTTCTCCCAAGGAGTGACTCCTAGTGTGGCACTGTAAGATAAACACTGTCTATGAACCGCAAGATTGGAGATTCAAACCCACCAGCTGCTCCTCAGAAACCTTATATAGGGTCGCTATGAGTCAGAACTAACTCTACCACACTTAACAACAAAACTCCTCTCCACTCGTTTCCCCACCCAAATTCTTCCCCTCCTGCCACCTGTGGAGTAGTAGCCTCAGGCCTTCCTCTTCTCAAGGTCTCAGTGCTGTTGCTGTTGTTAGGTGCCATGAGTTGGTACCAACTCATAGCAACCTTATGCACAACAAAACGAAACACTGCCCAGTCCTGTATCAACCTCACAATTGTTGCTGTGTTTGATCCATTGCTGCTGCCACTGTGTAAATTCATCTCGCTGGAGGTCTTCCTCTTTTTCGTTCCCCCTCCACTTTACCAAGTACCGTATCCTTCAACAGGTCCCTCCTGATAATAAGACCAAAGTATAAGAGATGAAGTCTTGCCATCTTGGCTTCTAAGGAGCACGCTGGTTGTACTTCTTCCAACCCAGATTTATTTGTTCTTTTGGCAGTCCATGGTACTTTTAATATTCGCCTCCAACATCATAACTCAAATGCATCCATTCTTCTACAGTCTACCTTATTCATTGTCAAACTTTCACATGCATACGAGGCTATTGAAAATACCATGGTTTGGGCCAGAAGCACCTTAGTCCTCAACCTGACATCTTTGCTGTAGAACACTTTAAAGAGGTCTTGAAGGGCTGAACCCCACTTACCACCACAGAGCCTCAGGCACCCAAGACTCATTTCCGCAGGGAGCTTCATGACTTGAGGCCCCTCACAAGTCTCCTCATTGGACTTGAGGAGAAAGAGGAAGGTTAGAACACACCCTGTGTTCTGGAGTTGCTGCCATATTGCCTTACCACCATACTTTTCCCATCATCCCTTGCACCAGGGCATCCACCCCTCACCAGTTCTGCACAATCTGGGTCCCCTGGGCCACAATCACCCTCTAGCAGGATTGCTGCCTGAGCACAACTGGGGCTTTGGTAGAAAGAGAGCCCTTCATTTGAATCACAATAGAAACTTGTGGTGGGGAGATATGAGGGAGCAGGGAAGGAAGAGAAGGGGGATAAGCTCCTGACATTCTAAATTGAAGTTCACTTCTCCACAGATACCCACCAATCAGTTTTGAATAGCGGAGATTCTGACTGGTGGAGGCTTCATGTGTGTCAGGGTATAACTACACTCTTTAGTATTTTTAATGACTGCTTGTTCACAAACAGGTGATTAGGCCTTTCCTTCTAGGTGCCTCTGGGTGAACTTGACCCTCCAACCTTTTGGGTAGCAGTGTTAACCTCTTGCACCACTCGGAGACTCCTCTCCATGATAATTCATTCTAAACGGTCTGTGGCTTTCCAAATTATTAGATTTATATTCCAGAAACATTACAGACTAAACAGGAGTTTTGAGGATGATCTAGGACCAAAATCATCACATATTGTAAGAAGTGACACATGTACAGAAATCAACCCAATAAATTGCTAAACATTTGAACTTATAAGTATTTGTCCTTAATCATACTGCTAAATAGAGTGCACAGCGCTCCTCAGATCTTCTTGTTTTTAGACTTCTTAAGAATCCATATTCATTCTGGGGCATTATGTACATTGAAACTTCCTTAACTTCGTCAAAGAGAAGCACAAAATCAATGACAACCAAGGAGGAAAACTCATAAATGGCACAGTTAAGTGTAGGATGGACCGATTTAGAAGCAAAAATTGGGAGGTTTCACATTTGAAAACTGCTTGCTAAGCTTTATTGCATTCTTCTATTTTAGAGGTTCCTACCACAGGATGTCTTGACCACAAGTCACTGAGGTATGGTCAATACTTTCCCTCTACTCACTAGTGTATTCTCTCATTTCAGTCATGAGACATCAAGACAAGGTTAGTGCTATCTTTACTTTCCTGGTCAGGTCGTTTGCCCTTCTTGTGAGTTTTGGCTCTAAATTTGGGATTTTATCCAAGTAGCATCTCAGGGGGTAAAGCCAGGCAAACTGGAAAATGAGCTATGTCTCTGAACCAGGCACAGGCAGAAAACACCAGTGAGGCATAACTAGGGCCCGGGAGAGAAGAAAAGGAAGAGAGAGTTCATTTTGCAGAGGGTAAGCATTGGTAATTCCTATACTAAATGCAACATATCTCAGCATGGTGTGACACCAAGAACATGGCAGAGGGTCGTTATAAACTGGGTGTATGATTGTAAGAATGCTACTTCATGAATGACCATGGTGCACATTGTCAGCTGCCTATACGAGAAACACCCCCATTTCCCCTTCATCTATGAGAAACTAGCTTTGTTCCATGGTCACATGCTCAAGAATGCAGTCCATGGGATGAATCTGATTGGTATGAAGCAAGCGTCTTGATTTCCTTTTCCTTTTCTAGTGATTGAGTGGTTGGGCATGTTCTGGTCAGTGTGCTTCTTGAGAAAAGGTGCTCCCTAAACACGACTGCTAACCACAAAGTCAGTGGTTCAAACCCAACAGTCACTCCTTGGAAACCCCATAGAGGGTCGTCATGAGCCAGAAGTGACTCAACAGCACTTCTCAATAACAGTGACAGTGAGACTTTAGGAAGACAGCCACCTCCTTTCTTTGCTGTCTCACACAGGCTGTGTGAGGCTTGGAGGCATCCCATGGCTGCATCAGGCAAGGCCACAGACAAACACTTCTCACAAGGAAGGTAGAGTAGAAAGAGCTTGGGTCATTAAAGACATGCAGTAACAGTGTGCCAATCCAGGCCACCTACATCCAAGATTCATGCTTGAGGAGTTAATCACATAAAAACATCTTTATTGCATAAGCCAATGATGGTGGTGATTATGTGACCTGGAATTGGGTTTCTGAGGCTGTAAATTTTTACCGGAGCAGAAAGTGTGTCACTTCTTGCAATAAGTGATGACTGAGGTTAGCAGCCTGACCCAAACCACTATACTACCAGAGCATAAGGCAATATCGAATATTAAAAGGTAGGGATATTTAAACTTCCACACAATATGATTCTGTCTACACTTTGATGTATCTTATTATCTCTCTCAGTTAATGATGACGGGAAGAAAAGGACCAGTTATTATTTTAATAGCATGTTCCCTATATGTACATCTCATATTTCTTTTTGATATGAAGTAGAGACTACACATAAAAGGTATATTAACATTGGTGTGACATGTAATTAATTCCTATAGGAATTTTAGAAATGAATCATTCATATGGTGGTGGTGGTTGTATGCCGTGGAGTCTGTTCCATCTCAGAGCGACCCTGCATTGGGTTTCTGAGGCTGTAAATCTTTGCAGGATCAGAAAGCCTCATCTTTCTCCCACGGAACAGCTGGTAGTTTCGAACTGCTGACCTTGAGGTTGGCAGCCCAACTCGTAACCGTTATGCTACCAGAGTTCCTTTATCTTTCATATAGGATACAAAAATGTATGGAATTGCACTGTCTGGTAGCATTTAAAATGCCTTTGGTCCTGGAAATTCATTGTCTGTGCAGACAAGTTCTGGAACTGAATTAGTTAAGTTCCACCTTTGAATTTGGATAGACGTTCTGTGCAAAGGGCTGAGGACTAGATGTGTCTGTGTTCCTCATGTGTTACCCACATGTCTGTGTTCTGCTCCCTCATGGCTCTGGCAAAGGTTGTTGTTAAGTGCCGTCGAGTTGGTTCCAACTCATAACGACCCTACATAGGGTTTCAGAGGAGTAGCTGGTGAGCTTGAGCAGCCGACCTTTCAGTTAAAATAGCTTTGCAGTCTGACACATTAACCCACAGCGCCACAAAGGTAGCAGGTGTCAATCTCTAAGGGAATGCAGCCAGGTAGGCAGGGTCAGGTAGAGTCAGCAAACTTGAGGCATCACAAACTAGGGGTGCAGTGCCAATGCTATGCAGAGAAAAGGGGTAATCACCCAGTGGGAAGAGTGTAATGAAGTTGGAAAAAGAAGAAAAGAACACTGAGTTCTGAAGTGGAAGGGATCAATATGGCACAGGTCTGAAACAGGCAGACTAATGCTGTCAACAGAGAGGACATCACTGGCCCATTTTTATATGGTTCTGGCCACACTAGAACCCACTAAAAAGCAAATCCACTAAAGAAAAGTGGGGATGAATGGGAGGCAAGTCTAGGACTAGACCCAGCACTCCTGATCAATTGTTCTGAAGATGCTTCCAAAAGGTGAGCCCAGCCAGCACAGCGATTGCTCTCCCCACCCTCCACAATGATGTCAGCACCCTCCTCTATGAGGAGATGGGAAAGCACCTCTCCCCTCCAGATACTCCCTGACTCTTTATCCTGGCACCTTATACCCACTCAGACTTCCCTTTGACTGTTAGTTAATACAATTACCCACCTTCTGCTTCCTCTTGTAGATGCCAGTGAGTCACTTCCAACTAGGTACAGGAGAAGTCCTGCGCCACCTTAACAATCCTTGCTATGTCTGAACTCTTTGCAACCACTGTGTCGATCCATCACTTCAATGGTCTTCCTCTCTTTTGCTGTCCCTCTACTTGACCAAGCATGACGTCCTCCTCCAGGGACTAGTCCTGCCTGGTAACATGTCCAAAGTACATGAGACTAAGTCTAAGGAACATTATGGTGTTCTTTGTAAGCAGACTAGTTCATTTTTCTGGCAGTCTATGATATATCCAATATTCTTTGCCAACACCATAATTCAGATGTATCAATTCTGTTCCTTACCTTCTCTGGATTATTGCTGTTTTTAGCTGCTGCAGAGCCTGGCCCTAACTCATGGCACCTCCATCCACAGTAGAATGACATGCTTTCTGGCGCTGCACTATATCCCCATAATCAGTTATGGATCAAAGTGCAGTTATTCATAGAGTTTTTGTTAACTGAGTTTTGGGAGTTAATTGGCAGGCCCTTCTTCCTAGGCTTAATTTAGAGAATCCTGTTCAGCATGATAACTGAACTGACAGACAGTTAGTGGCTATGACAGGTGCATTGGCCAGGAATTAAACTCAGGTGTCTCACATGGAAGGTATGAATTCTATCACTGAATCACAAATATCCTCTATATTCTGAATACAAAATTTTTATCAAATATATGTGTTCACAAATATTTACCCCAATCTGTATTTTTTCTTTTCATTTTCTTATGTCCACTGGAGATCAGAACCTTTACATTTTAACGAAGTACAATGTACCAATTTACGGGCCATGTTTTTTGCATTTGATAAAGTCCCTTTCGAATCTGTTTTATCTTTCAGTGACTGGCAGCTCCCAGGCTTTTGTGTGGTTTCATCTTCCCTTTCTACTTCAAGCACTTTCTCAAGTCCAAAAAAGGAAGCCATCTAATAAATCATACCAATCAACTCAAGGTCAAGAGTTTGTAGAACATCTCTGTCAAAGACATCTTGGCAAGTCTTGGGAAATGTTGACCAAAGAGAAGCAAAGTCACAATAAATAGTTTTCAAAGAATAAATCCTTTTTTTCTCTTACTTTACAGCTCCACCTATACTACTTCTCAGTCATGGGCAGTAATAATAATGAAAAAGCTTGCATAACTTAGGAAAGAAAAGGGAACTGTCCTCTAAAACAGTGAGAGTTACCCAGTAGATCTGGGTAGCCATTACTAAGAGAATACACCCAGTGACGTGGGTCTTTGAAGACATGCTTTCTCCCCA
Organism: Chrysochloris asiatica; assembly: GCF_000296735.1. Classification (NCBI taxonomy): domain Eukaryota; kingdom Metazoa; phylum Chordata; class Mammalia; order Afrosoricida; family Chrysochloridae; genus Chrysochloris; species Chrysochloris asiatica. Next base: position 6,873,492 of record NW_006408700.1, read on the forward strand.
CAGCCTCCCAATGTACAAACAGGTCATGGGTTTTTACAGACAGGAAAACTGATACACAGGAACATTTTTTGTAAATTGCTTTCCTGAGTATCTGCTCATCATTTTGTTCTTCACATTTTAAAGTGCAATTAAATATAAATATTTTGAACTCTACCAACTTAGCAATAACTTTTGCTAGTTCACATTTTGCTAGTACTCTGACTAAGCCATAACAAATTTTTAAATAATAAAAAAAAACCTGGCAATTCAGATAGTGCTATCAGTTAGTTTCTAATAAGCTATGTGATCATTGAAAGATAACCTTGATAATTTATCATTTATAAGGAAAAATTCTTGTTTTCTTCTTAAAGCATCAACCCCAGTAGTTTTGTAAAATGTTTTTAAGTTTGGAAATATCCTTTAAAAAGAAAAGAAAAGAAAATGTAAGCAAATTTTATTCCAAGATTAATTATCTTTTGATGGATATTAATCGTTTCAAGATTGTCAGGTCATTTATTGATATTAAATTGTTGTCAGTTTTTTTTTATTGTGATTTGCATGAGAGTTTATAGAGCAAATTGGTTTCCTATTCATACACATTGTGTTTTGTGACACTGACTAGAATACCCACAATATAACAATATTTCCTCTCTTGGCTTGCCATTCCCATTTACCCTTCTTTCCTATCCCTTCCTGCCTTCTGAGTGCTATCTCTGGACAAATACTGCCCTTTGGGTATTGCATAGCTCTTTTCTCTAAGGAATGTGTACCTCCATGGCATCATTATTCACCTTCTAGAAGTGCCCTTTGGCTGAAAGTTGAACAATGGGAATCAGTTCTGAAGGATGTCTAAGGGCCATAGTCTCAGAGGGTCTACCAGTCTCTATCATCATTGTGATTTTGAGCTTTACTCCACATTTTCCTCCCACTCCATTATGAAACCTTTCAGAGTCATCAGCAGCAGTATTTGGGCACCATCTAGGTTTTCTGGTCATGGAGGTTGAGGACCACATGACTCATGAGTCTTTTGGACTAATTGTTTCATTGCATCTTTGATTTTCTTCAATCTTCTTTGCTTCAGATGAGGAGAGACCATTAGTTGTACCCTAGATGGCTCCTCACAAGCTTTTAAGACCCCAGTCACTACTTACCAACTTAGGATGGAGAACATTTTCTTCGGGGGGTGGGGGGTGCTATATTATGTTACTTGAACATGATGCCCCAGAGACTATGACCCTGAGCCCTCAGGCCCAGCTACTCATTCATGGTGTTTGGTTGTGGAAGTTTTAATAATTTTGCCCATCTGCTCCACTGTACTCATGGGTATATTTATAATGTATAAATACTTAGGTAGAAATACTCTCGCTAAACCTATATATATTTGTGAATATATATTCCCATTTGCCCACCACTAATCTGTCAGTGTTTCATAGTATGGTGGCTTTTGTGTTGCTAGGTTGCTGGAAGCTCTGCCACTGGTATTTAAAATACCTGGAAGGTTACCCATGGTTCCAGCGGAATTTCCAGCCTACGACAGACTAGGAAGTAGAAGCATACCACTTTTCAATGGTTAACCACTAAAAATCTTATGAATAGCAGTGAAATATTGTCAAAAATAATGCCAGAAGATGAGTCCCTCAGGTTGGAAGGCACTCAAAATATGACTCAGGAAGAACTACCTCTTAAAAGTAGAGTTGTCCTTAATAAAGTAGATGAAGCAAATCTTTGGGGCCCTTCGTTTGTTGAAGTGGCACCACTCAAAATAATAAGAAATTGTTACAAACATCCATTAATAATTGGAATAAGGAATGTATGAAGTATGAATCTAGAAAAATTAGAAGTCATCAAAAATGAAAAGGAACACATAATGATCAATATCTTAGACCTTAGTGAACTGAAACAGACAGGTATTGGCCATTTTGAATTGAACAGAACATTTCAAAGGGCAGTTTGAGAAGAGAAAGTCAAGTAATATAATGAAATGTGCAAACACCTGGAGTTAGAAAACCCAAAAGGAAGAGCACAATCTGCGTGTTTCAGGCTGGAAAACAAACAAACAAACAAACAAACAAAAAACAGAAGAAAAAACTCAAGCCTCAGGTTGTAATATTGAAGATTCTAAAGGCAAAATATTGAATGATGCAGGAAGCATCAAAAGAAGATTAAAGAAATATACAGAGTCTCAAAAAAGAATTGGTTGATATCATCCATTTCAAGATGTAGCATAAAATCAAGTATTGATGGTATTGAGAGAAGAAGTCCAAGCTGCTCTGAAGGCATTGGCAAAAAGCAAGGTTCTAGGAATTGACAGAATGCAAACTGAAATCTTTCAACAAACTGATGCAGGCCTGGAGACCCACACTTGTCTATGCAAGAAATCTGGAAGACAGCTACCTCGTCAGCTGAATGCAAGAGATACATATTTGTGTCCATTCCAAAGAGAGATCACTTAATGGAATGTGGAGATCATGGAACAGTATCATTACTATCACATGAAAGTAAATTTTTACTGAAGATAATTTTAAACGGTTGCAGCCATACATATGCAAGGAGTTGCCAGAAATTCAAGCTGGATTCAGACGAGGACATGGGACTAGGGATATCATTGCTGATGTCAGATGGGTCTTGCTTCACTGACTATTCAAAGGCTTTTGACAAACTATGGATAACATTTTGAAGAATGGCTATTCCAGAACATTTCACTGGGCTCATGAGGAACCTGTACACAGAACAAGAAGCAGTTCTTTAAATAGAACAAGGGGATATTGAAGGGTTTAATATCAGCAAAGGTGTGCACCAGGGTTGTATGCTTTCAATACTTATTCAACCTGTATTCTGAGCAAATAATTCAAGAAGCTGGATTATACAGTGGCATCAGGTTTGGAGGAAGACTCATTAACAATCTGATATCTGCACATGACACAAACTTGCTTGCTGGAAGTGAAGAGGATTTGAAATACTTGCTGATGAAGATCAAATACTACACCTTTAGTATGGATTGGACCTCATGTAAAGAAAACAAAAATCCTTATAACTGAGCCAATAAATAACAGTATGACAAACAAAAAAAGATTGAAGCTGTCAACGACTTCATTTTGCTTGGATCCATAAACAACGCTCATGGAAGCAACAATTAAGAAATCAAACGACATATCGCATTAGTTAAATCTTTCACAAAAGATCTCTTTGAAGTATTAAAAGGCAAAGATGTCAGTTTGAGGACTAAGGTGTGCCTGATCCAAGCCATGGTATTTTCTGTCACATCATATGCACATGAAAGTGGGACAATGGCTAAATAAGATCATGGAAGAAGTGATACATCTGAATTATGGTGTTTGCAAAGAATATTGAAAGTACCATGGACTGCTAAATGAACAAACAGATCTGTGTTAGAAGAAGTGCAGTCAGAATGCTCCTTAGAAGTAAGAAAGGTGAGACTTCATGGCTCATACTTTGGGCATGTTGTCAGGAGGGCTCAATCTCTGGAGAAAGACATCATGCTTGGGAAAGTTAAGGGTCAGTGAAAAAGAGGAAGACCCCCAACAAGGTGGACTGAAGCAGTGACCAACAGTGGGCTCAAACATAACAATTGTGAGGAGTGTGCTGGATCATGTGGGGTTTCTTTGGGTTTTACACAGGGTTTCAATGACTCTGAAACAACTTGATGACACCTAACAACAACAAATGTTCTGGTGATTTACCCTATCACTTCCACTCTGGTGCAAAAACCTGTTCTTGACTTTTTACAACAGTGGTCTCATGCAATATTTGTCCTTTTGTGACTCACTAATTTCACTCAGCATAAAGTCCTCTAGGTTTGTCCGTATTTTAAAGTATCTCACAATACATTTTATCACCTTTCCAAAACTAGCAGTGTTCCATCATATTCCAAAATAATTCTGAATGTAGGAATTAATTTTTTAGAAATCCCACTTGGTTTAGAGTACAACTATGGCAGTCCTGTGATGCTCTAGGATAAGCACTCAACCACAAGGTCAATTTGAACTGCAAAGTTGGGGTTTCAAACTCACCAGTCGCGCTTCAGAAACCCCATAAGGGTCTCCGTGAGTTGGAACCTGCTCAACAGCAATTAACAACAACAACAAAGACATAGATTAATATATGTTGTTATTTTTTTTAAGTGCCATCGAATCAGTCCAAAGTCATAGAGACGCTGTATAGTGTTTCCGAGGTTATAAATTCTTTTCAGGAGTGGCTGATGGGCTTGAACCATCAGCCTTGTGGTTTGCAGTCCAATACTTATACTCTAGAGTCATGATGCTCCCAAGATTAATACATGCGTGGCACTGTAGGATAAGCACTAGACTGTTATCTGCAAAGTTGGTGGTTCAATACTATCAGCTGCTTCTCAGAAACCCTATACAAGGTCGTTATGAGTTGGAAACAACTCAATGACAATTAACAACAAAACGGAAGCAACAATGACAGGTCTATTAAAGTAGAGTTGACTTTCTTAGATTGCTTTTTCAACAAACATTTAGCATGCACCTATATGAGCCAACTGTAAATCTAGTTGCTGAGAATGCAATAATGAATAAAACCGACATTCTTCTGAAATGTAGCTATGGTCTAGTGTGGATATACACATTACCTAACAATCTGACAAATAAATGTATAATTATAAAATGTGATACATTCTTTGAATGATGGCCCAACCCTGTATAGGGTTTCAAAGGAGTAGCTGGCTGGTGAGTTTGAACCATTGACCTTACCATTCAAACCAACCTTGTGGTCCAATGCTTCATTCCACACTAGGACTCTGACAACAACATCAATGGTCTAGTGTAGATACATACATTACCCAACAATCTGACTAATTATAAAATGTGATTCATGCTATAAATGATGGTTTGAAATGTCATGAGAAACATGGGGACAGGGAAGATTTTTCTGAGGAAATAATGTTGAGATATGAAGAAAAGTAAAGTGCTGGTGGGGCAAGCGAACATTCTAGGCAGAAGAAGCAGTATATGCAAAGGTCCTGTGGCATGCTCAAAGAATGAAAGAAGACTAGAAAGGCAGGGATAAGGCAACTCTAGGAGAGAGTAGGTAAATATGAGGCCATGGAGAACCTTTAAGGTTATGCTAACAATTTTGGTCTTCGGTTTAACAGCAATGAGAAGCCAGCTTTTAAGTCAAGAAGGGGTTTGGAAGATGGTGTGATCATATATTTTTGTAAATTGTGAATAAGGTGTGAAAAATGGTACTGAAGAGGAGTAAGAGTAAATTTCTGTTGTTGTTGTTAAGTGCCTTCTAGTTGGTTCCAACTCATAGCGACCCTGTATAGGGTTTCCGAGGAACAACTAGTGAGTTTGAACTACCGACCTTGTGGTTCAAACCGACCTTGCAGTCGAGCATTTATCCTGTTGTTGCTGTTGTTGTGAAGTGCCGTCAAGTTGGTTCCAACCCATAGTGACCCTGTATAGGGTTTCCAAGGAGCAGCTGGTGAGCTTGAACCACCAACCTTGCAGTTCAAACGGCTTTGAAGTCTGGCGTATTAACCCACAGCGCCACACCACGACTCCAAAGCTGATGTTCTCCTATGTAAATTATCCCTCAGTTCACCGTAAAAACTTTTTAAAAAAAAGACGTTGAAATCACTGTGTTGAGAGAGGATGGTGGTTATGGAGACAAAGAATGAGCTCTGTGGTAGCATAGTTGTTACAAACCAGGCTGCGAACCTTAAGGTCAGCAGTTCAAAACTACCAGCTGTTCTATAGGAGAAAGATGAGGCTTTCTGCTTCTGTAAAGATGTACAGAAACCCTGTACAGGGTCGCTATGAGTCGGAACCAACTCCACAGCACATACCACCTCCAAGGAGACAAAGAGGTATGAGAGGTTTGTGAGACATATGCAGGTACGTAGGCATTGGGTGATGGAGGTCTGTGAGCCATTAAAAGTAACTCATAGGATTTGAGCTGGTCAAACTGCATGGAAGAGCATCCAATGGGTTTGAAGTGCCCAAGTGAAGATATTGAATAAGCAAACAGACTCATAAGCCTGGTATTAAAAAGGACTCTGGGATGGAGGGATGCATGTGGGGGAGACACTGGTATGTCTGTGGCCGTTGGAAGCATAGGCATGAATAGAATAAACCAGGAGCCATATACCACGTAGAAGAAAAGAGGACTTAGGGGTGCCTTGAAAGACTCTCAATAGCAATAGCTATTGAGAGGGGTCACATCAGGAGAGTTACAACTGTGCACACTAACAGTGTTGAGAAGTTGGAAGTCTGAAAACCAGATGTTGGGTTTAGTGACATGGTGTTTACTGTGATTGGTTTAACAGGATGATGAGTATAAAAGCCAGATGCAATGGGCTGAGCAAGCAGAAGGTGAACTAATGAAGACAATGAGTAACGACAGCTCTGGAGAAATGTGACTGTGAAGGAAAGAAAAAGATGGGGTTGCCTGAAGGGGTCCATGTGGCCGCAGTTTAAATCATCAATACATCCTGTAAATAATGAGAAGCAAAGATACTGAAAGAATTCTGTATGCAATGCTAAATAGCTGGAAAATGTTAAGTAAGAGAATTCTAGCACATGCCTTGAAATACACCTGACTACATTTCCTTCTCAAAGGGTTTCTTTCTTTTTAGAATAGAAGGTGAACCCTTCTATTAAGTGAAATGCCACTTACAACCCCAGCCTGTAAAACAGATCAAAGCAAAAGTTGTAGAAAGGGAACATGCCTCTTACTAAAAGGATGTTCAGCAATGACTTACTTTGGGGATGTATTTTTGAGGCCAAGTTATATAAATACGAAAGAATTAAAGAGGAAAGAATCAGATCCAAGTTAGCTGTCAGAATGGCACACTCAAATATATACCATCTGGCTGTATGCAGCTGTTAGATGCATGACACTTTTGTCTCTGCTTTCTAGCAGCTAAAGCAAACAGAGATGCAAGATAGCCTCCAAGAATTACAGTGTCATTTACGTAGTGTCCAGCAGTCAAGGACGCTTACTCTTCTTAATAAAGAGACTCAAGGAACAAGTCTTCTGTGGAATTTCAAAGGAGAGGAACAAGGGTGTGAGGGTGTGATGTGTAGCAACACCCTCAACAATATTGTCTTCAATAGATAGTGTAAGAAATTACTACAGCTGTTCCTTATTATATACCTAAAAAAAAACCAAAAAACCCAAAGGAATAACATCAAAGCACAGTCTAATAAAAGAACATTCTATGGGGGTAAGGATATGTGAGAGAGAAGGCAAAACAATTTTTGAATATACAAGACATAGCCCTTTAGTGATGGTATAAACCTCACTTTTCTCTCCCATAACACATGTGCTTACTTTCTCTGGGCCAAAAAGAATTTTTTTTTTTTTTTAAATGCAGTATTCTTTCATTGTTTTTCCTTCTTATCAAAGTAATAGACATTCATTACAAAAATGCAAATTAATCTCAATTAGGGAAGCACAAAAGAAGTTATCTCTCCAAGACAAACACTGATTTTAATTTGGGCATATTCTTAGCTTTTGGGGGGATGGCATTTCTATGGTGTTAATTTATATATATATTTGCAAAATAGAATCATATTCTAACGTGTAGAATATCTTTTAATAACTCTGGATTGACTCATTGCACAAATGTAAATTAAGTGATTTGATCAACCCCCAGTTGATGGGTGTTTGTATGTTCCCAATTTCTCCCCTATTAAAAACAAGCTGCTGTGCATTTTTCTTAGTCAAAATTTTTGCACTCTACAAAGTCTTTCTCCCAGACTCCTCAGTTTCCCATCTGAACTTCCTTCTTCTAGCAGGGGCTCATTTATTTTATTTCTTTGTCTTCATCAAAGTTACCTTATGCTGCATTTTTTCTCTCTGATGATTCAGTGCTTAGAAGAAAACAATTCCCAGCTGAATGTTAGTTAGCACACAGCTTCGAAATTTACTTTCTCAGTTAATTCATTCTTTATTATATTAGGTCCCAGGGTGTGTAATCAGTTAACACACTTAGCTGCTAACCAAAAGGTCAGAAGAAAGACCTGGCAATCTAGGAAAAATCAGCCACTGAAAATGGTAATAAGCGCAGTTCTACTCTGCCATGAGTTGGAACCGACTCCACGGCACATAACAACAACAACAACAACTCTGCCACACATGGCAGAGTAATCAACTCAACAGCAACTGGTAGTGTGCTTTGAGAAAAAGTGCTTCAGCCACAAACATGAATTTTTTAAAGTTACTTAAGTGGGCCAGTAAGGTATCTTCAACCAGAAGATTCTGAATCCACTGGAAACCTAGGCAGTCTTTCTAATGTTTGCAAATGTACAGGTAGGATATCTGGAAGGCTGTGTAGTACAAGGGTTAAGAGTAAAGACCCTAGAGCCCAACTGCCTGGGTTTGAATCCTGACACTATCACTGACTTGCTGTGTGTGACTTGGAGCAATTGAGTTTTCCTCTTTCTGCCTCAGTTTCCCCATCTATAAAATGAGTAGAGCGTTATGGAGATTAAATGCATTAATAACTGCAAAGGACCGGCCACATTCAACCAGGCAACAGTTACTGTGATATTAGGTTTTTATTTTTGTCAAAATGCAACTTGATACATGGCACTGAAACCCCTTTATTCTCTTACTATGAAAATTACTATTTTTTGAAAGAGTTTATAACATGAGAAAATAACTTAAGAAACAGTAAAACATCAAACCCATTGCTGTCAATTTCAACTCATAGCAACCCAATAGGATAGAGTAGAGCTGCCCCATAGGGTTTCCAAGGCTGACGATCTCTAGAGAAACAGCCTGCCACATCTTCCTTCCACAAGAAATGGTTCCAAATCAAACTCACTGCTGTTAATTCCAACTTGTAACAAGTACAGAACAGTTGAATTACGCCATAGGTTTCCAGGGCTGTAAATCTTTATAGAAGTAGAATACCTCAACTATCATTGGTTGAGCAGTTGATGGGCTGAAGCCATCCATTTTCAGTTAGAAGGTCAATGCTTAACTCATGGCACCACCAACCCTCCTTAAGAAATGGTTGTTGTTTGTTGTTGTTAAGTGACTTCGAGTCTGTTCTGACTCATAGCAACACTATATAGGGTTTCTGAGGAGCAGTTGGTAAATATGAAGCACCTTCCTCAGAGTTCCAACTGGCTTTGCAGTCCAGTGCATTATCCCACAGTGCCACTACTGATACATTTGTAATCAAGTAAATCTTTTGGATATTTAAAGAATATGAGCATTACTGGTTATAGTTTACTAAATTCAACTCTTATATTAACTTTTAAATTTTATTTCTAATTTTGTTCCAAAACAGATTTGAAGTGGTTTGACAAATGCCACTTAAGGAAGCTGAAATATATGAAGAAGAGCTTGGCATCAGGATT
>NW_006408700.1:6886406-6888145 GCF_000296735.1 Chrysochloris asiatica
GGAGTATATTAAAAGTACCAGAAGAACAAACAAAATGTGTTGGAAAAAGTAGAGCCAGAGTGCTCCTTAGAAGTCAGGATGGCCATACTTTACCTCTCATACTTCTGACGTGCTATCAGGAAGGACCAGTCCCTGGAGAAGGACATCATGCTTGGTAAAGTGGAGGGTCAGCAAAAAAGAGGAAGATCACTGATGAGATGGATTGGCTTAATGACAGCAGCAATGGGCTCAAGTGTAACAATTGTGAGGTTGGCGCAGGACCGGGAATGGTTTCATTCTATTGTGCATAAGATCACTATGAGTTGGTACGGAATCGACAACAGTACCTAACAACAACAACTTAAAGAAATAAAATACTCCCTGAACATACCTCTGAGAAGAGAAACTTTCAAAGCAAAATCTAACTCTGCTGTGAATTTTGCCAGGCTCTTTTCCAAATTAACCAACTAAATCAGATTTATTATTTTTTGTTGAAGAAAGACTCAACAAGAACTACCTTTATTCACTGAGAGAAACGTCTCAGTGAGGACTTGCAAACAATGATCTATTTATGCTGCATGTCACTTTGCACAAACCAGTACCAGGTGCTTCAGAAAAGTAAAAGCACCAAAAATGTCCATAAATATACAAAGTGAGTGCAATAAATTCTTCTGGAAACTTCTCCTGGGTCACAATGGCTGCCTACTTTGTTACCTGAACTATGAAGCAATTTTAACTCACATAACAAGTTTGAGTTACAGCGTTCTTGTCCAACAATGCCATTAAATGTTAGAAATTTTGATTTTTTAAAAGCCGCATGCCAGCCCTGTTACTTAAAGTGCCTGGGACCAATGCTTTGTCTGATATTCTGACATTCTCAGTATAATCTAAAGCTAACATAACTCTCACAATAGATGAAATGGCATGTTTACTTGTCTTCATGGTGTGGTAAGAAAAGACAATTCCCCCATGGGTTTCGTGAATCAGAGGATTAAATGCATGTATCAACAACACAGAATGATTATTCTCATGGGAGTTGTCATTTTGATAGCTAATCAATTGGTTTGTTAAAATAAATAAATTTTTTAAATCAAGTCACCATCTTGAGCCTAATCAGAAAAATTTCTAAAAGTGCTTGTTCTGAAAGATTCCTTTAAAAGATATTTTCTCACAACCAATGGCAGGAACTATAACTTTTTTTTTTCTGTTCCTTTATTACAACCAAAACATGGTTGTTGTCGTTGTTAAGTACCGTCAATTTGGTTCTGACTCATAGCAACTGTGTATAGGGTTTTCAAAGAGCAGTTGGTGGATTTGAATTACCAACTTTGTGGTTCATAGTCCGGAGCTGATCCAACAGCACCATGACATGGTAAGTGCTCCTTAAAAGTAGAACTAAATTATTTAAAATTGGAAAAATTCTCTTTGGGATGAACATGAGCGTTTTAGTCAAACATGCCTCCATTCAATGGATGGCTCTCTGAGTTGTCTGGAGCTACTGTAACAGACACACCACAGCTGAGGGACTTTAACTACCAGAAATGTATTATCTTACAGTGTGGTTGTTGTTAGGTGCCATCGAGTCAGTACCAACTCATAGTGACCTTATGCACAGCAGAATGAAACACTACCCGATCCTGGGCCAAACTCACTGTTGTTGACACGCTTGAGTCCATCGATGCTGCCACCTGGCCAATCTGTCTCATTGGAGTCTTCCTCTTTTTCTCTGACCCTCCACCTTACCAAACATGATATCCTTC
>NW_006408700.1:6889085-6890537 GCF_000296735.1 Chrysochloris asiatica
ACTACTTCCGAATCGCTAGTCACTGAAAACTCTATGCATAGCAGAGAAACATTGTCAGATATAGGACTGGAAGGTGGGAGGGCACTCAGAAAGCACATGCATATGAGGTTATTGAAAATACCATGGCTTGGGTCAGGCACACCTTAGGCTTTAAGCTGACATCTTTGCTCCTCAACACTTTAAAAAGGTCTTGTGCAGCAGAATTTGCCTAATGCAATACTTCGTTTGATTTCTTGACTGCTGTTTCCACGAGTGTTGATAGTTGATCCATGAAGAATGAAGTGCTTGATAACTTCAATTTTTTTCTCCATTGATAAGAATGTTGTTTATTGGTCCAGAGGTGAGGATTTTTATTTTCTTTACATTGAGATGTAATCCATACCAAAGGCTATGATCGTTAATCTTCATCAGTAAATATTTTAAGTCTTCTTCACTTTCAACAAGCAAGGTTGTATCATCTGCATATCTCAAGTTGTTAATGAGTCTTCCTCCAGTTCTGATGCCACGATTTTCTTCATATAACCCAGCTTCTTGGATTATTTGCTAAGCATACAGGTTGAATAAGTATGGTGAAAGAATACAACCTTGTCGCACACCTTTTTTAATTTTAAACAATTCAGTGTTCCCATGTTCTATTCAAACAACTGCTTCTTGGTCCAGGTACAGATTCCTCACATGAGCACAGTTAAGTGTTCTGGAATACTCATACTTTGCAATGTTGTCCATAGTTTGCCATGATCCACACAACCAAAAACCTTTGCATAGTCAATAAAGCATAGGTAAACACCTTTCTGATATTCTCTGCTTTCAGCCAAGGTCCAGCTGACCTCAGAAATGATATCCCTCATTCCATGGCCTTTTCTGAATCCAGCTTGAACCTCTGGAAGTTCTCTGTCAATGTATGATTGTAGCTGTTTCTGCAGTACATTTAGCAAAACTTTACTCACACGGGATATCAAAGATATTGTCCGATGATTTCCGCATTCCGTTGGGTCACGTCTCTTTGGAATGGGCACAAATAGGGATCTCTTCCGATCAGTAGGCCAGATAGTTATCTTCCAAATTTCTTGGCAGAAATGAGTGAGTGCCTCCTGTGCCGCCTCACTTTCTTGAAATATTTCGATTTGTATTCCATCAATTCCCAGAGCCTTGTTCTTTGCCAATTCCTAAAATGAACCTTAGACTTCCTCCTTCAGTATCTTTGGCTCTTGATCATATGCTAGATCTTGAAATGGTTGAGCATTAACCATTTCCTCTTGGTACAGTGACTCTGTGAATTCCTTCCATCTTCTCTTGATGCTTTCTGCATCATTTAATAATATGCCCAGAGAATCTTTCAATAATGACAGTCAAGGCTTGAATTTTTTCTTCTGTTCCCCCAGCTTGAGAAATGCTGAGCATGTTCTTCCTTTTTGGTTTTCTGAGTCCAGATCTTTGCACTTTTTTTTTTTT
>NW_006408700.1:6891138-6902597 GCF_000296735.1 Chrysochloris asiatica
GATGTTTATGTGTTCCATTTCATTTTTGACAACTTCCAATTTTCCCAGATTCATACTTCGTACCTTCCATGTGCTGATTTTCAATCAATGTTTACAGCTGTTTCTCTTCATTTTGAGTTGTGTCCCATCAGCAAATGAAGGTCCTAAGGGTTTTACTCCCACAGGCTTTACTCCATTCATGTCATCATGGTCAACTCTACTTAGACGAGGCAACTCTTCCTCAGTCGCATTTTGAGTGCCTTCCAACCTGAAGGACTCATTTTCCGGCACTATATTTGACAATGTTTCTCTGCTATTCATAAGGTTTTCAGTGACTAAATATTTGGAAATAGTTCATCACTCCTTCTTCCTAGTCTGTCTTCGTCTGGAAGCTCATCTGAAAGCTGTCAACCATGGGTGACCCTGCCAGTATTTAAAATACCGGTGGCATAGCTTTCAGAATCAGAAACTCACAAGCCACCATAGTAAGACAAACTGACAGACAAGTGGTGGATCTCATAGTTTAGGAGGTTAAAAATCCAAATTTAGAGGCTGGCTCCTAGGGAAGACTTTGTCATTCTTGGTTCTGGGGAAACGTCCTCATCTCCTTCCAGCATTTATAGACCCAGTATTCCTTGGAGATCTCCATACATCTTGACATGAACCTTCTCCAGGATCTAGGGGCTTCACAGTGAATGGACCCTAAGTCCAGTGGACACACTCCACTCTGATTCTTCTATCTGGGTGGTAGTAAGTCCCTCTGAGCTCAGCTCACATCTCCATCCTTTCATATCTCCAAAGAGATAAGCAGCTCCTGTTGATTGCATCTGACCTCATTAGCAATATAGAAGTGAGGCTTTACAATATCAGCTAAGGGTCTATCACATCAAATCATATCACAGGGTTGATCATATTATATCAGGTTTCATCATGGAGGAGATATCTACATCTTAATTGCCAAAGCACTGAGAATCCTGGTCCAGCCAAATTCATACAAAGCCTTACTAGCTGAAGGACCAGACAACTTCAATTTAAGATGCTCTCTGTTCTCTTCAAATAAAGAAGAATAAGGAGAATTGCTTCTCTGGATGTTGGCAGAAGAATGATAATGGATACAGTGTAACCACAGCAAAAATTATGAGAATAAGCTCTCATCTATAATTATCAGCAAATGTATCTTTCCCTAAGACTGCTTCTCTCTTGCTATTGTTCATTCCATTAGCTGTTTTTCAATTTCCTGCTTTCAGGTAAAATACTGAACCTAATGGTCTCTTTCTGATGTTTGATGAGAGTCTCTGAGCACTTGTTCATTGTTAGCATCCCACACATGTTAATGTAGAAAATGTAAGAAGTCGGGTTGCATATGTATTGCCCTAACACTTTATGGAAGATGGTTGATTGTTTATGTTTGTCTCAAGCCATGCTATCAGTTTTTGCTTTCTTTTCTTTAGATGATCACACTTCTTTCCCCTAAAAGCAGAAAGCAGGAAACCTTTAAGCAGTGGTCTTACTGGTGGGTTCCAGTGAGTCTTTTAGTGAGGCTTGGGGTTTGGTGGAGGGAGAGGCTTCAAACTGCCCAGGTGTCTGAGAGGCCGAATCTGAGATAAAGGTGGGCCAGGCACATAGGTGCTGTAGACACAAAGCCCTGGGTCAGCCTCAGGGCAGGACATGTGAACAGAAGTGCTCACCAGCACCAATCTTATCAGCCTAGGCACACATGGTGCTCTTTGTGGGCATCCATGGGTATCTTTGAATTACTCAGGAGGTGGGCAGAGGTAGGCAGCAGACAGTTTCTCATATGTGAGGCTGGGTTTGGAGGCTAGGAGGGTCAGAGGCCATTGAGAGGAAAACTGCCCAGCTAGAGAGAGGTTAGCAGGGCGTCATCACCTCATGATTTCAAGAAGGCTTTGTCCCATGTGAATGCGGGTGTTTGCACACCCAAATGACGATATCTCTGTCACCAGAGAGCTAATGAACTGTAACCACAGGCCTTGTGCTAGTGCTCACAGTGGACAAAAGGCACCAACATTTGTGGTATTTCTTACACAGTGAGCATTACTCAACTTGGGAGTTTATAAAGGCGTTGTCTGTGATGCACAATGCCCAGGCCTTCCCTTTCCTTCCTTGTTTCTTTTCCTGGAAATGACCTTGGCTTGGGGATCTGGGTGTCCTCCTTCCAGAACTGTGGTCCTCAGACCTGCAACTACAACACTAAGTAGCTCTACCCATAAGCAATGAGCTTAGAAGAAAGAATTCTGGGGAAATGTTCTCTATCTTCACCTAGACTGGCCTCATGCTGGCTCAGCAAGCTGGGTACAGACCTCTCATTCTTCTTCAGTGTTCCTGCCTCCAGGCTGTGCTGTTTCCATACCTATGACAGATGCTAAAATGGGACCCCTGTGAGCCACAAGTCAAGTAGCCACCCAGTTTTGTTGTTGTTGTTGTTGGTTTTTTTGTTTTTGGTTTTTTTTTAATCTGTTTCCTAATGTCCATGATTCCTGGCAACCAAAAATGCTTCCAGGGACAGAGTTTATGGTGGGGCGGAAGGGGGGTGGGGGAACGTGATAGGAGTGCTGCTGACAAGGTGGAACAGGCGAGGGAGGGATCCTGAGTCAGCAGCAGGCCACCTTCCTGCCCACCCTCCTCCCGAGACCCCAGGCCTGGGGTCATTAGTTCATAAGAAATCCGGGTTTCCTGGAGCAATTCATGTTGCCAAGTCCAGAACCACAGTCGAGGCCACACTCCACTATGTCCTTGAAGGTCATCCGCCCTGCGTCAAGCACCCCCGGCACTTGATCAGAGGACAATGAGGGAGCTGGTAAGTACAGATGAGTCAACTTGCCTCCAGTGAACACAACTGGAAAGGAATCTTTTCATGCTAGATTTGCCTGGTTTTACTTGGTCATGAACCAGGACATAGATTTTGTACCTCTCTGCTGATGGTGCTCTGTCAGGTTTGGGGAAGAAAATAATTTGGACATATGTAGTCTAAGTAACTCAGCTGCATTGTATGTAACCCAGAAAACTTAGCAACATGTTAATAGTATGTGTTCATATTCCAGTGGCTCACAATGAAGGAAAGAAATAATAAAATGAGCCCACGGTGGGTCCAGTGTGGTGCTGTAGATCAATTTGAACTACAAGGTTGGCGGTTCAAACTCACCAACCACTCCTCAAAAGTCTTTTCAGGGTTGCTAGGAGTTGCAATGGACTCAGCTGCACTTAACAACAACCTTGTAGTAGACAATCAGTCCCCAGCTTCTTCCCCCTCCATATCGTAGCCATTTCTACCATTGCCTCCACGGCCGCCTTCTCCCAAGAGTTGGCTGGGCCCTATGGGAGCACATCCACAGTGAGACATCCAGCCAGCTCACAGCACTGTGAGGAGGAGGACTGGAATGAGGCTCAGCGGCTGGGGAGCTGTGATGGTTCATTTTATATGTCACCTTGGCTAAGCTAAGGTTGCCAATGTCTGGCCAAACATCAGTCTAGTTGCTGCCTTGAAGTAGTTACATGTGATTAGATCAGGGGCGGGGGGGGGCGCTTAAAAAAGGCAGATTACCCCCATAATGCAACCAAATGTAAAATAATCAACTTAAAGCCACAAGAACCAAAAGGGAGTTTCCCTCAGATGTGTTATGCCTCCAGACCATAAATAGATAACTAAGGCTAACTTTCACCTCATTTTCCCCCTTCCTATTCTACAGAGTTTGGGATACCAGCCAGCAGAAATCTCCAGCCTGTTACTTACTCTACAGATTTTGAAATGGCTAGTCCCCACAATCATGTGAAGCAATAACTTGGTAAATCTATCTTAGGTAGCATAATGGGTTAAGCATTAGACTGCTAACTGAAAGGTCAGTGGTTCAAACCTACTAGCTGCTCTGCCAAAGAAAGATGAAGTATTTTTGTTCATGAAGGTTTACAGCTTCAGAAACCCCATCCAGCACTTTATTCAGTCCTATTTAACCCCATCCAGCACTTTACTCAGTCCTATTTAACCACAAGGTTGGCAGTTCAAGCTCACCAGCTGGTCCTCAGAAACCCTATACAGGGTCGCTATGAATTGGAAACGACTTGACAGCACTTAACAACAATAGTGTCACTGGAGTCCTGGTTTGGTGCCGTTGAACAAGCACCGGACTGCTAACTGTAAAACTGGCAGTTCAAACCCACCAGCTGCTCCTTGGGAACACTACACAGGTTGCTATGAGTCGGAGCAGACTCGATGGCACTTAACAACCGGAGTCCTGGTGAGTCCCGGTGTGATGCTGTAGGATAAAGTACTCAACTGCTAACCTCAAGGTTGTAAGTTCAAACTCACTAGCCACTCTTTTAAAACCCTGTACATTGATGCTATGAGTTGGAACCTACTCAACAGTGCTTAACAGTAACAACGGTAGGGTCACTATGTGTTGGAATCAACTGGATAGAAGTATCTATCTATCTTCTATCTATCTAAGGAGCTCTGGTAGCATAGTGGTTATGAGTCAGGCTGCCAAACTCACAGTCATCAGTTCTAAACTATCAGTGGTTCCGTGTGAGAAAGATGAGGTGTTCTGCTCCTGTAAAGATTTATAGCCTCACTATGAGTTAAAACCGACTCCACGGTACTTAACAACATCTATCTATCTATCTATCTATCTATCTATCTATCTATCTATCTATCTATCTGTCTGTCTATCTATCTGTCTATCTATCTGTCTATCCATCCATCCATCCATCCATCCATCCATCCATCCATCCATCCATCCATCCATCCATCTATCTATCTAATCTATCGATCAACCTACCTACCTATCTACATCACTGGTTCTGTTTCTCTAGAGAGTCCTGGCTAAGACAGTATCCCACAGAGCATGACTAACCCGCACCATGGGAATGAAGAAATTGCTATGCACATACCTGTGTAGGTATTGAAGAAACACTTCAATTGATAGGATACTTATAGTTGCTGGGGACAAAGAGTCCATGCTATGAATAGTGAATAAAGAGCCATGCACACTATATGAGGGGGCTTCAAAAAGTTCGTGGGAAATTTTCACTATCTTTTCATTTCATTTTTCCTTAAACTTTTGAATGCCCCTCATATGTTTAGAGAAGGCAGTATTGAATGAAGTCTTTTTCAATTAAAGAAAGAAGGACTTTAGACAGATGGTGGTATCTGTGTATGTGGCGCATTAATTGGGAGGGTCTCCAACAAGGAAGGCAAGGATGCTATCTCTGAACCACCAGTGCCCCATTTCTCCAGCTTACTCATCTAGAAATAACCCTTTTATTTAGAAGCCATCGAGTCATTTCCCACTCATAAATAGCAACCTGAAACACAACATAATGAACAACTGCTCCATTCTGTGCCATCCTCACCATTGTTGTTATATTTGGGCCCATTGTTGCTGTCACTGTGTCAGCCCAGCTTGTTAGGGGTCTTCCTTTCTCCCTGACCCTCCACTTTACCAAGCATGATGTCCTTCTTCAGGGACTTGTCCCATCTAACAATATGTTCAAAGCACAAGAGATGAAATTTCACCATCCTGGTTTCTGAGGAGAATTCTGACTGTACTTCTTCCAACACAAATTTGTTTGTTCTTTTGGCAGTCTATGGTATTTTCAGTACCCTTTGCCAACACCATCATTAAAATGTATGGATTCTTCTCAGATCTTCCTTATTCACTGTCCAACTTTCACATGCATATGAGGCAATTGAAAATACCATGGCTTGGGTCAAGCCACCTTAGTCCTCAAACTGACATCTTTACTCTTGAATACTTTAAGGGATGTTTTGCAGCAGATTTGATTAATGTAATAGGTCATTTGATTTCTTGACTGCAGCTTCCATGAGCACTGATTGTGGATCCAAGCTCATTGAAATCTTCGACAATTTCAATCTTTTCTCCATTTGCCATGAGGTTATTTATTGGTCCAGTTGTGAGGAATTTTGTTTCCTATACATTGTAATTTATACTGAAGGCTTTGATCTTCATCAGTAAACCTTTGAAATCCTCTTCACTTTCAGTAAGCAAGGTTGAGTCATCAGCCTATCTCAGATTGTTAATGATAATGAATGTGGTATCAGAATTGCAGTATACATCCTGATGCCATATTCTTCTTCGTATAATCCAGTTTCTTGGATTATTTTCTCAGCATCCAGATTGAATAAGCCTTGTGAAAGGATACAAACCTGGCACACACCTTTCCTGATTATAAACAATTCTGTTTCTTCTTGTTCTGTTCGAACAACGGCCTCTTGGTCTATGTACAGGCTCCTCTTGATCACAATTAAGTGTTCTAGAATACCTATTCTTTGCAATGTTATCCATAGTTTGTTATAATCTACACAGATGAAAGCCTTTGCTTAATTAGTATAGCACAGATAAACTAAAAACTTAAATCTTTCTGGTATGCTCTTCTTTTAGCCCAGATCCATCCATCTGATGTCAGCAATGATATCCCTAATTCCACATCCTTTTCTGAACGCACCCTGAATTTCTGGAGCCCTGTTCATGTACTGCTACAATCATTTTTTAAATTATCTTCAGTCAAATTTTACTCGCATGTGCTATTAATGACATTGCTACATGATTTCTGTATTCTGTTGAGTCATCTCACTTTGGAATGGGCACAAAGATGGATCTCTTCCGATTCATTGGCCAGGTAGCTATCTTGCAATTTTTCTTTTTTATTTAAACAAGTGAGCACCTTGAGTGCTGCTTCAGTTTGTTCAAATAGTTCAGTTTGTATTCTGTCAATTCCTGAAGTCTTGTTTTCACCAGTGTCGTCAGTGCTGTTTGGACTTCTTTCCTTTGGTAACATCAGTTCTCCATCATATGCTGCCTCTTGAAACGATTGAACATCAGCCAATTCTTTTTGTACAGGGACTCTGCATTCCTTCCATCTTCTTTTGATGATTCCAGCATCATTCAATATTTTGCCTATAACATCCTTCAGTATTGCGACCCAAGGCTTGATTTTCTTCTTCAGTTCTTGCAGCTTGAGAAATGTTGAGCATGTTCTTCCCTTTGGGTTTTCTAACTCCGGGTCTTTGCACATTTCATTATAATAGTACACTTTGTCTTCTTAAGCTGCCTTTTGAAATTTTCTCTCACTTTTCATGGCTTCCAGAATTGTCCAGGGAACTCGGTCTTCAAAACTATGGCCCCAAGTTAACAAAATATTCTAGTACAATTTATAGCATGCAATGGCAACACTGTTCTTTCATTCCTCATTTCTTCCCGTCATTTTAGCTTCTCTAGCTCAAGAGTAAGTTTCAGAGTCTATTCTGACACCCACTTTGGTCTTTTCTTTCTTTCATGTCTTATTAATGACCTTTTTCTTTCTTCCTGTATGATGTTCTTGATGTCGTCTTACACTCTTCTGATTTTCTTTCACTCGTCAGTGTCTAATGTGTCAAATCTATTCTTGATATAGTCTCTAAATTCAGGTGGGATATAGTCAAGGAGCTCTGGTAGCGTAGTGGTTACAAATCGGGCTGCTAACCTCAAGGTTGGCAGTTCGAAACTACCAGCGGTTCTGCAGGAGAAAGATGAGGCGTTCTGTTCCCGTAAAGATTTACAGCCTCGGAAACCCAGTGCAGGGTCACTATGAGTCGGAACCGACTCCACGGTACTTAACAACAACAACAACAGTATATTCAAGGTCATATTTTGGCTCTCGTGGACTTGTTTTCATTTTTTTCAGCTTCAAGCTGAACTTGCATATGAGCAACTGATGGTCTGTTCCACAGTCTGCCCCTGGTCTTGTTTTGGAGGATGGTTTTGAGCTTCTCCATCATCTCTTACATATTGTTATTAAGCGCCATTGAGTTGATATCAGCTCATAGCAACCGTGTGTAGGGTTTCTGAGGAGCAGCTAATTTGTATGCTCCACTGGCCTTGCAGTTAACAGTCCAATGTTTAAGCTACAACACCACAAAAATGCCAGACATTTTAAGTGTTTTCCATGAACTCATTTAATCCTACAACAGCCTTATGAAGTAGATACTATTATTATCCCTGTTGATAGATAATAAATAAGACACAGAAAGGTTAAGTAACTCACCCCCAAGCCACAAAGCTCCCAAGTGACAGAACCAGAATATAAGCCTGTTAACCTGTGCTGAGAGTCTGTGCTGTTAACATTGTTGTTGCTATCTGCCAGCCAGTGGGTTTCGACTCACAGTCACCCAACTCACAACAGAACAAAACACTGCCTAGTCCTGCGCCGTCTTCCCAATTGTTGCCAAGTTACCATTGCATGCTATAAATTGTACCAGAATATTTTGTTAACTTAGGGGGCAGTAGTTTTGAAGACCTACTTCCCTGGGCAATTCCGGAAGCCATGAAAGTGAGAGGAAGTGTTCTGTTCTGGTTAAACTTGGTTTCTCTCATAGCATTCTGCTTCTTCATCTTGTTTGTTGTTGATTTCCCCTCCCTACCTCCCACCCCCATCACCAGCTCTTGTGGTTGGTGTAGACAAGCCCAGTTTTCCTCTATTGAAAACATTTTGGATGTGAAGTTAGTAAACAATTTACGTGAGTGAGCATGTGGGGAGGAAGTGGAAACAGCTGGGACCAGGGAAGCTGGCAGCATGGTTGTTTTGATGGGGTTGGGGGCAGGGGGCGGGTCATGGAAAAGCTTCCAAAGGCTGTCTGGAGTGTCCCTCTCTGGCTCCTGTGGGACCTGCTGCTCCTCTTCTTCCCCTCCCTCCCCTTCCTCCCTTTCTTCCTCTCCCCTCCCCCTTCCTCTTCCTCTGCTCTCTCCTCTTCATGGGCATCCCCCCCCAGCTCTCCGCCCCTGCTCTCCACCCCATTCCTTCTCTTCTCCTCTCCTGCCCACCACTCCTCTCCACTCCCCACCTTTTCTTCCTTTCCTTCCTCCTCTATGCCTCCCTAGTGGCCCTTCTCTCCTGAGCTCCTGCTTCACCAATGAAAACTTTGCTCCTTTCCTGCCCTCCCCCTTTTTAGAAGAAGTGGCTTGATTGTTATTTTTGCCTCAGAGCCCCCACGACAGAATCATGTGGGGGGTGCTGTCTCTCAGCTTGTCTGAAGCCTCAACCAGGGAGGTTTGTCAACAGTCCAGGCTTGGCTGGAGGGCAGGAGGCACCAAGCATGGTGGTGGCAATGACAGGAAGAAGAAGACAGAACCAGTGAGAAGCCCCTCACAGAAGAGTTCACTGAGGGGTGGCGAGGAGGGGGTGATGGAAATTAAGACTTGTTCTTCTGACCCATAGCGACCCTATAGGGTTTCGGAGAAGCAGCTAATGAGCTTGAACCACCGATCTTACAGTTCAAAGTGACTTCGCAGTCCAGCTCATTAACCCACAGCGCTACACCAGGACTGCAAAATTAAGACTGCCTGGAACCAAATTAAATAGTTTCCTTTTCACTAATAGTGACAGTGGTAATATTAATAACACTAACAGCAAACATGTTTATGTTGTTGTTGTTGTTAAGTGCCATCGAATTGCTTCCAAGAAGCATCTGGTGGGTTTGAACTGCCAACCTGTCAACCTTGTGATTAGCAGTCCAGTGCTGATCCTGTAACACTACACCAGGAGTGCAGTATTATATTCCAAGTACTAAGCAAAGTAGTTTATACAAAAATTAACTCTATAAGACATTCTATTCATTATAACAGACCTTCAAAGTAGGTTGCACATAGTATAATGGTATGTCTCCAAAATTCCTGTCCACCTGGGCCTCAGAGTGTGACTTTCTTGGGCATAAGGTCATTGCAAATACAATTAGTTAAGATGAGATCTTCCAGAAATGGGTAACCCTTAATCAAATATATCTAGTGTCCTTATAAGAAGAGGAGAAACACAGAGACGCAGAGAGAAGATGGTCCTATGATGGTGGAGGCAGAGATTGGAGATACGCGGCCACAAGTGAAGGAACTGCTAGAGCTACCAAAAACTAGAAGCGGGAAATCAGTGTGGCCTTGAAGACTCCCTGGATTCAGGCTTGTAGAAAGCAGATTTCTGTTGCATTCAGTCACCCAGTTTGTGGTACTTTGTTACAGACTGCTAGGAAACTTGTTAGTATGTCCATTTCACAAATGAAGAAACTAAGTCACGGAGAGATTAGAGAAACCTACTCAAGGCCACAGAGCTGGGACTCAAGCCAGGATCCAACCCAGCTGCAGTTTTAAAATAGCCCATTCTTGTGTCTTACAAAATCATCATGAAAAGACAAACAAACCAAAAACCTGACATATTGGCATGTTTCTCCACACAAGTGCTTGTGTGTAACATATTTAAGTCATGATGCCTAATGGGACTGTGTGTTCCCTAACTCGTCTGACAATTTCACACATGGTCACACAATGCAGTACTCCGTGGCCTGCATGTGTGTTTCTTCAGGGTGGCCTCTAGTCTTAGATGAGAAAGAACACTGGAGAAGAAAGTTATCTGTTCATTTATCCAACTACTCATTTTCTGCTGGGTCAGATACTGGGTGGGGCCCTAAGGACACAGAAAGAAAAGACCTGGTGGGCTTGACAAGATACGCAACAATCCATAAAGGTATAATAACACAGCATGAGAAAAGTGTTAAAAGAACTGAGTGGTCTGTGAAGGGTTCTATGAAAATCTCTCTCCTGCTCCTTTGGCAGGACCCAGATGAAACAGGAACAAGAGACACCAGGGGCATCTTTCAGGGAGAGACGGAGTTTGTTTCTGATCTTGCAGGATGAGCAGCCATTGAGTTATGAGCATCAGAAGCATTTCTTCTCTCAGGACTGAGAACCAGAGTCTGCTATGGTCACAGGTGGACATACATGAATTGACAGTGCTTGTTGAGTGTCCCATTGGTGAATCGCTGCTTTAATTGTCCTCTTATCGGACATAACCACTCATCTCCACCCAAAGTGTCAAGTGACAATTGTATAACGCATCATTGTGCAATGTTTTCCAATGTTGGTTAGTGAATAAGTCCTAATTACTGCCTTGTCCTCACCAGCCTGTGCTGAATGACAGCATCTTTCTTGGAGTCAGTGTCTGGGGAGAGACTTCACTGAGAGTCCCACAGTCGGTGGAAGGGCAGCTTCAGAGAACAGGGGTCACCAGGAGCTCTGAGCTTTGCTCATGCATACTCACTGCAGGCCTGTCCCCCTCTTAGCCCATTCCTGGACAAAAGTAGTAACAAGGAGAGACTCCACCAATGTGTTCACAGCACACGTGGGTCATCGTGGAATTTCTTGTCTAGCAGGATTCCAAATTCTTCTATTGTATATACAGGTTAGATTTGGCTGATGAGTTTCACTACCACATTCCATAAAAGTATTATCTACCCAAGTGGAACCATGACGTACTCATGGAAGGCAGATGGACAGCCATATGGAATCTTATGAAGTAGTGTTTTTGAGGTTTTCCTTGAGCAAAAGCAAACTGAATCAGTTGAGATTCCCCTCCTCCCCATAACAGTGAAAGACAGACTTGTGAGATGTTTTCCTAATCTAGCATGCTTTAAAAGTTGATTAATA
>NW_006408700.1:6932146-6936804 GCF_000296735.1 Chrysochloris asiatica
TAACAACAGCCACATCCTTTCTCTTAATTTTCTTCGCCATTCTTCTGAAGACGTAAGATTCTAAGCAGTACGGAATGTTCCAATAAGAACCCAGCCAGGAGGAGGAATAATAGGAGAGTTCACTGAGCTGATAGGTCAGGGGGTCAGAGGTGAAACTTGCTTTATTGAGTGTTAAATCCTATGCCAGCCCCACATCTGACATGCACTATATTTTCTGCTTATAACACACCCACATAAATAATGTACACAAGCATTTACTGAGAATAGCGTTCACAACATTCACAAGAAAAGAATGTGTGCAGAAGTAGCAGTTTTCAAAACAAAACAACAACCACAACCATATAATACGCACTTTATTTGTGTAAAATTCTGGTAATAGGAGACCCAGGAAATCCATGCTAACTTCCAGATTCCCTACATCCCATTAGTTGCTGGTATTACAAATTCAAAGGAGGAGATGGAGCTTGGTAGGAGACAACAGATCATTACAGGGCAGCATTAAGAGGGCAACTTCAAGAAAAGTTGTTAGTGGAAAGCTTGAATAGAAGTTCTATTCTTACACCTCCACTGTTGTTGTTGTTGTTAAGTACCGTAGAGTTGGTTCCGACTCATAGTAACCCTGCAAAGGATTTCTGAGGCTATAAATATTTATGGGAACAGAAAGCCTTATCTTTCTCCCACTGAACAGCTGATCGTTTCAAACTGCTGAGCTTGAAGTTAGCAGCCCGATTCGTAACCACTACACTACCAGAGCTCCTTTAACTACCTGCAAAACCCACTACTGCTCATTCAGTTCCAACTCTCCCTACAGTTACAAAGTACAACCGCTCCACAGGGCTTTTTGTTTGAGGTTTTGCTGTAATCTTTATGGAAGCATATTGCCAGGTTTTCCCTCCATGGTTCTACTGGTAGGTTCAAACCACCAATGCTTAGGTTAATAATCACATGCAAACCATGTGCATCCACTAGGAACCTTCCAGTAAATAACTATGTTGTTGTTGTTAAATGCCGTCGAGTCGGTTTCGACCCATAGCAACCCTGCATAGGGTTTTTGTGGAGTGGTGGTGAGCTTCAACCACCAGCCTTGTGGTTCAAACTGACTTTGCAGTCCAGTGCATTAACCCACAACACCACAATAGTATTCCTCTAATAGCTATGTTGTTGTTGTTAAGTGCCACCGAGTTGGTTCCCATCAATAGTGACCCTGTATAGAGTTTCCAAAATCTGTTCAACATCACAGCAACATGCAAACCTCCACTGACACACAGGGTTGAGCATAAGCTGCATTGGGAATCAAACCCAGGTCTCCTACATGGAAGGCGAAGATTCTACCATTGAACTACTAATGCTTAGATGCACGTGTAAGAAGGTATTTTAAATTCTTTGCACTCACAAGGTGAGCACAAACAGCTATGATTACAAACATAAGATCATTATCACCATTATTCTAACCATGGTGATGAGATATCTAGGGCAATCTACCCATCTAACCTGGCTCCTTCGCCAGCCAAGGTGTGCTTTTGAGTTTGTAGCCAAAGAATGTAAGTTTGAATCAAGCTGCTAATGATAAACTAGATCATAGAGTAGTTCTTTCTGTCTCCCCAGTGACCCAGCCAGACAAAGGGACACGTCCGAGCTGCCCCTGCAGATTCAATCATATCCCTAAAAACACTTTCTTTTGTTTAATGTCAGGAATTTGCTCCAGTTTCTGAAATGGTTGCTCACCTCCTTGACGGAATGCAGAATGTTTCCTGTTTCCCTGTTGTTTCCTGAAGGGTAAACAGTGACCTAAAGTCCCCTTGGTCAATAAGTCTGGAAGGAACCCATCTTCACGTGAACATCTTTTCTGGTTCTGATGTAGTTGTTTATAGCCTCAAAGGCCATGACAGGATGTTTCTCTACTGAGTCCCTAAGGACTTTGCACCCTCAGATGTCCTTGACCAGCTACATAGTTATGATGTCATGCTCTAGTGTCTCGTAGCCTCCATTCAAGGAGAAAAGAACACCTTCCTAGGCCTGATCTCATAGCTTTGTCTTTGTAAATTGAGAACTACATCTATGTCAGTGAATGGACAAGGGGGCTTCCAAAAGTTCATGGGAAAATGGAATTAAAAGACAATGGAAATTTTCCATGGACTTTGAGAAATCCCTCATATATTGTTTTTGAGTCAGCTCCAACCCAAAGCACCCTTGTGCACAACAGAACAAAGCATTGCCCAGCCCTGTGCCATCCTCACAATTATTGTTACACTTGAGCCCATTGTCAATCCACCTCATTAGGGTCTTCCTCTTTTTCACTGACCCTCTTCTTTACCAAGCATGAGGTTCTTCTCCAAGGACTGGTCCTTTCTGATGTTGTTGTTGCTGTTAAGTGCTGTTAAGTTGATTCCAACTCATAGCGACCCTGTATAGGGTTTCCGAGGAGCAGCTGGTGGGTTTGAACTGCTGGCCTTGAGACTAAAACTAACTTGCAGTCCAGCTCATTATCCTGCAGTGCCACACCAGAATTCCTGGTAGCATGTCCCAAAATTAAGAGACAAAGTTTCGCCCTCCTGGCCTCTAAGGAGCACTCTGGCAGCACTTCTTCTGGCAGTCCGTGGGACTCTCAATATTCTCCTCCAACACCAGAACTCAAATGCATCAATTCTTCTATGTTCTTCCTTATTCTCTGTCCGACTTTCACATGCATATGATGCCATTGAAAATATCACAGCTTTGATCAGGCTCAAAGATTCAAACTGACAGCTTTTCTCTTGAACACTTTAAAGAGGTCTTGTGCAGCAGATTTGCCTAATGCATCATTTGAGTTCTTGACTGTTGCTTCCATGAGTATTAATAATGTATTCAAGCAAAATGAAGTCTTTGACAACCTCAATATTTTCTCCATTTATATAGATGTTGCTTATTGGACCAGTGGTGAGGAATTTTATTATCTTTACATTGAGATGCAACCCATACTGAAGGCTGTGTGGTCTTTGATCTTCATCAGTATTTTAAATCCTCTTCACTTGCAGCAAGCAAGGTTGAGTCATCAGAATATCATAAGTAGCTAATGAGTCTCCCTTCTATCTTGATACAACATTCTTCTTCATATAATACAGCTTCTCAGATAATTTGCTCAACATATAGATTGAATAAGTATGGCAAACACCTTTCCTGATCTTAAACCATTCAGCATCCCTTTTACTATTTGAATGACTGCCTCTTGGTCTATGTACAAGCTCATCATGAGCTGTTCTGGAATACCCATTCTTCTTAATGTTATCCATAGCTTGTCATAACCCACATAGTCAAAAGCCTTTGCATAGCCTAAAAAAAGTACAAGTAAACATCTTTCTAGTATTCTCTGCTTTCAGCCAGGATCCATCTGATGCCAATGATAGCCCTCATCCTACATCTTCTGAATCTGCCCTGAATTTCTGGCATTTCCCTATATGTATACGCTTGCAGCCATTTTTTAATTATCTTCAGCAAAAGTTTACTTACATTGTATTGGTCACGTCTCTTTAAAATGGGTACAAACATGGATCTCTTCCAATCTTTTGGCCAAATATCCATCTTCCAAATTATTTGGCATAGATGAGTGAGCCATCTCCATCGCTGCACCAGTTTGTTGAAAGATTTCAGTTTGTAATCCATTGATTCCTGGATCTGTCAATTCCTGGAGCCATTTTTTTTAAAAACCAATGTCTCAATGCAGCTTGAATTTATTCCTTCAGCACCATAGGTTCTTGATCATATGCTACCTTCTGAACTGTTTGAACATCGACATTTCTTTTTGGTATAGTGATTCTGTGTATTCCTTCCACCTTCTTTTGATGCTTTCTGCGTTGAATAGTTTGACCATAGAATCCTTCAATATTGTAATTCAAGGCTTGAATGTTTTCTTCAGTTCTTTCTGAGAAATGCTAAGCACTTTCTAACTTCAGGTCCATGCATATTACAATGTAAGACTTTACTATGTCTTCTCAAGCTGCCCTTTGAACTTTTCAGTTCAGTTCATCTAGTTCTTCATTTCTTCCATTTACTTTAGTCCCTCTATGTCCAAGAGCAAGTTTCAGAGTCTCTTTTGACATCCATTTTGCTCTTTTCTTTTTATCCTTGTTTTTAATGACCTTTGTACTTTCTTCCTGTGTGATGTTCTTTGTGTGTGTGTGTGTGTGTGTGTGTTGCGGTCTTTTTATTTTTTAATATTTTTTTTTTGTGTGTGAACTGAGTGATAGTTTACATGGGAGAACATTGGCTTTACATCATTGTTTCATTGCAATGATTACAATCTCCTCCGTGCATCTTCATTTAACAGTATTTGCTTCCATTCACTCTGTTTTGTTTTGTATTGGTGGGGGAGGGGATACAGAAAACCACTCAGAAATATATAATAATTTACACCACCAAAGGGCACACTCTGCAAGCCTGCCTCCTGGCTGCCAGCACTCAGGCCCTCTCTTTCCATGAGTCCAGAGTCCTCAGCTGCTCCCTCTCCCCATGTCCCCATCTCTGCCTCCATCTCTGGTGTTGCTGCTTCTCTGGATAGGGTCTCACATTCTGCTTATGCTCTTCTCCCTTGATGGCCCTAGGGTCCTCTGCTTCTGGACTGTAAGATTAACTACTCCCCTGTTGTTGTTGTTGTTGTTGTTTACAAAACCTCTAAAATTACA
>NW_006408700.1:6937289-6939532 GCF_000296735.1 Chrysochloris asiatica
TTTCTTCCTCTAGTCAAATTCTGATTATCAAGCCATCGAGGCTAGGTCAAATGGGTACTAGCTGAAAGTTTGGGTGTTCTCATGCTTCACTCAGTTCTGGTCCTCTGTGGCTATGTCCTTGTCCATGGGCTCAGGAGTCCTCAGGTCTTACCACATGTCAGACCAACCAGCCCTTCCTCTTTTTTCTCTCATCTCCAGGTCAATGGAAGTCTATGGAACATGATTGAACTCAGCCCATTTCTTCATTGTTGCCTTTCCCCCTCTTCCACTCCCTGTGTGATGCTCTTGATGTCATCCTATAATCCTTCTGGCCTTCAATCATTAGTATGTAATTCATCAAATCTGTTCTTGAGATGGTCTCTTAATTTAAGTGGGATACATTCAGGGTCATATTTTGGATCTCATGTATATTTATGTGTGTTTATTTACACACATACATATGTAGACGTTTTAGAGTTTTTATACCACAACAGCATTATAGAAATATTTCACTTAAAACTATTCTGCTCACTGCTGAAGGAAATGGAACATTTTTTTGAGAATGACTACAGCCTTCAGTATGGTTTTTACCTGAAATTAAATTAAATGAAAATCCTCACAACATCATGATCAGTGGAGAATAAATTGATGTTGTCAAGGATTTCTTTCTATTTGAATCCACAATTGATGTCTATGGAAACAGCAGTCAAAATATCAGATGCCCAGTTGCATTGGGCAAATCTGCTGTAAATGACCATTGTCTTTTCTACCATTTTATATGCATGGGCCAGCAAGACATTAAAAAGACAACAGAATTGATGTATTTAAGTTGTGGTGTTGGTGAAGAATATAGAATATACTGTGGACTACTAGGAAAAAAAACTGAACAAGTAAACCTTAGGAGAAAAACAACTAGAATGTTCCTTGGAAGTACAATGATGGTGAGACATTGGTTCATCACCAGGAAAGGCCAGCTGGCAGAAAGTTATGGTGTTGGAGGAGAATATTGAAAGTACCAAAAGAACCAACAGATCCGTATTGGAAGAAGTGCAGCCACAGTGCTCCTTGGAGGCCAGGATGGCCAAACTTCATCTCTCACACTTCGGATATATTGTCAGGAGGGACCAGTCACTGGAGAAGGATACCCTGTTTATTAGGGTGGAGGGTCAGAGAAAAAGAGGAAGACCCCAGGAAGATGGATTGGTCAAGTGGCAGCATCAATGGGCTCAAGTGTGGCAACAATAGTGAGGTTGGCAGTGTTGGCAGGATCAGGCAGTGTTTCGTGCTGCTGTGCATAAGGTCACTATGAGTCAGTACTGACTCTATGTCACCTAACAACAACAACAACAACAATGAACTATGCAAAGACCTGGAGTCAGAAAACCAAAAGGAAAAGATACATTCAGTATTTCTCAAGCTGAAAGAATGGAAGAACACATTCAAACCTCAACTTGTAATACTGAAGGATTTTATAGGTAAAATATTGAATGATGCAGAAAGCATCAAAAGAAAATGGAAGAAATACACAGAGTCACTGTAACAAAAAGAAATGATGGATGTTCAGCCATTTAAAGAAGTAGCATATAATCACAAATCAATGGTACTGAAGGAAGATGTTCAAGCTGCACTAAAGACATTGGCAAAGAACAAAGCTCAGGGAAATGATGGGATACAAATTGAGATATTTCAACAATCTGATGCAGTACTGGAGACCAAATAATTTGGAAGACAGCTACCAGGTCAACAGATTGGAAAAGATCCATATTTTTGCCCATTTGAAAGAGAGGTGACCTAACGGAATGCAGAAACCATCTAACAATATCACTGATATCATATGCAAGTAAAGTTTTGCTGAAGATAATTCAAATACAGCTGAAACCATACATTGACAGAGAACTGCCAGAAAAATCAAACTGGATTCAGAAGAGGAGGTGGAATTAGGGATGTCATTGTTGATGTCAGATGGATCTTGGCTGAAATCAAAGAACATCAGAGATATGTTCACTTGTGCTTTATTGATTGCAAATCTTTTGACTGAGTGGATGATAACAAGCTATGAATAACATTGCGAATGATGGATGTTCTAGAATACTTAATTGTGCTCATTAGTAACCTGTTCATAGACCAAGAGGCAGTCATTCGAACAGAACAAGGGGATACTGAATGGTTTAAAACCAGGAAAGGTGTTCATCAGGGTTGTATTCTTTTACCATACTTATTTGATATGTATGCTGAGCAAATAATCTGAAGAAGAATGTGGTATC
>NW_006408701.1:0-5196 GCF_000296735.1 Chrysochloris asiatica
CTCTTGGCTCAGCTCCCTGGAATCCTGATGACACATTGGTTAAGACCCTGGCCACTAACTAAAAGTTCTGTGGTGCAATCCCACCAGTCACTCCATGAGAGAAATAACCTGGCAATTTGCTCCCATAAAGTCTAGGTAACTGTATGAGGCAAAGTCTGTCATATAGGAATTGTCTGGATGCACACAACAGCCATATCGTCTCAAGTTATCTGAACACTTCATTTATCCCTCTTTCTAAACCGATGACCTTGGAATCCCTGTCATCAAGAAAATCAAATAATTGAGTCATGAAGTCCCTAAGGTTTCCTTGCTATACCATCTCTTCATGCTATGGGCTTCAGTTCCTCATATTCTATTTCCTTAGGGTCGTAACCCTATCTTATTAGCTGTGTACTCCCTCCACTAACCCTCACATCCCCATCCAAGGGATAAGGTTAGTAACTCAAGTAGGAATAGGTTATGTGCAAGAAGGAAATCTAGTTCTAGAATTAGGGTTTAGGGTTTAGAACAAGGGTTAGCACTATGGCTATGTAGAGCGCTTGAGTTTGTGTTTTCGAAACAGCTAGGGCTGCAGATGGGAATGGTATTAGAGTAAAATTTAGAGCTACAGTTATGTTTAGCATGAGTGTAAATATTAGGTTTAGGGTTGAAGTTAATGTTAGGGTTAGGGTTAAGGTTAATGTTAAGTTTTGCAATAGAAGTAGGAGTACATTTAGTCAAGTTCTAGGATTAGGATTTGGTGTTTAGTATTTATTTTAATCCCTGGTGTGTCGCTGTGGGTTAATGCACAGGACTGCAAAGTAGGCTTGATCTTCAAGGTCAGCGTTTCAAGCTCAACAGCCACTCCTCAGAAACCCATAGGGTCACTATGGGTCAGAATCCACTCTATGACACTTAACAACAATAACATTTATTGCAACAGATAGACTTCGAGATTGTTCTAGGTCATAGGTTAGGGTAAGGGCAAAAGGCAGGGTTGGAGCTGGAGCTAGTTTCAGATAAAAGATTGTTAGTGTTCAGTGCTGTTCAGTCAATTCTGACTCAGAGACCTTGTATAGGGTTTCTGAGGAGCAGCTGGTGGTTTTTGAATCGCCAACGTTGCAGTTAGTACTCCAGTGCTTATCTACAGTTCCAGACTAGGATTCCAGATACAGGGTTAGCGTTAGAGTCAATGTAAGGATTATAGTTAGAACTAAGGCTAAGGCTACAGATCGGTCAAGTGTTAAATTTAGCAGAATTAGGTAAAGATTTAGGGCAAGATTCAAATTTAGTTCTAGGATTAGGCTTCAGGCTTTAAAATTTACAGCAATGGATAGTGGTAGGGGTAGGACTGGGTCAAGGTTTAGGGCTAGGATTTTGGCTAGGGCTGGGATATGGGGCCAGGATTACATTCACAAGTATGTCTAGGGTCAGATTTATGGTTAGAGTTATGTTTTAGGCTAGAATTCTCAGTTCCAAAAGCTGATGAATAATTTGTAAATGAATTCTCATATGATTTTTTCTTAGGGTTTTATTCTGCTGAACTTCATCCTGCCTTGGTTTTGAGACACTGAATTGTATTGATGTTTCTCCTCCCCATCTGGCTTCTCTTTCTCAATATATATTAACTGTTTTGCATAATATGTCAATGTTGCTGTTCTTCAAGTTTGATCCTTAGATTCCTTCTTTTCTCATTCTGCGTGTTTTCCTCCAACTCATAGCAACTCCATAGGGCAAAGTAGAACTTCTCCACAGAGTTTCTGAGACTGTAAATCTTTATGGGATTAGAAAGCCTCATCTTTCTCCGTAGGACTGTCTTATGGGAGTCAACCACTGACCCTGCAGTTAGCAGGCTAAGCTTAAGTCACTGCTCCAGTAGGGTCTGTTGTGGGCTTAATTACACCCATACCACGGT
Organism: Chrysochloris asiatica; assembly: GCF_000296735.1. NCBI lineage: Eukaryota > Metazoa > Chordata > Mammalia > Afrosoricida > Chrysochloridae > Chrysochloris > Chrysochloris asiatica. Next base: position 1,895 of record NW_006408701.1, read on the forward strand.
TGCTCTGGGCTGCGAACCACAAGGTCACCAGTCTGAGCCCACCAGTGGATCTGCTGGAGAAAGATGAGGCTTTCTACTTCACAAAGATTTACAGCGTCAGAAACCCTATACCATGTCACTGTGAGTTGGATCCAACTTGATGGTGGAGTCCTGGTGTGGCACTGTATGATAAATACTGGACTGGTAAGTACAGTTTAGGTTGGCATGTAAATCAACCAGCTGCTCCTTGGAAATCCTGCACAGGGTCCCTATGAATAATATCCTACCCCATGACAGCAACAACTATGCCCATAATTTAGAATACTACCTCTATCCAAATACCTACTTCCAAGTTAGACTTATCTCCTAATACATTCCATATATGTACCATGTTCATTCTACAGCCTTGCTGCTTTCTAGAATCCTGAGCACCTTGATGAGAGGGGACATCATGCTGTTGAATCTGGGCTAACAAGATAACTGCCCCAAGAGGCAAAGGAGGTGGGTAATGGTGTCTGTGTTGGTAGCTCCCTGGAATTTTAGAAAGATTAGATACAGAAGAGATTTGGGTATAGTGTTGTTGTTGTTGTTATTAACTGCTGTCAAGTCAGTTCTGACTCAGCAACCTTGTTTTCAAAGAGTAGCTGGTGAGTTTGAACCATTGATCTTGCGGTTCAAACTATACTCTTTAAACCGGTTGTTTCCAACATGTGATTTCTGTGCTAAGAGCATCAGGATCACCTGCGGACTTTCTAGAAATGCAAACTTCCTTGTCCTACCTGAGCTCTCCGGAATAAGATGTATTGGGGGTAGAGATTTGCAGTTTCCATGAGAAACGGAGCCCACTACCACTGTAGACTGCTCTGAAGGGGATCCTATTGTTTTTGTTGTTGTTGAGTCGGTTCTGACCCATAGCGACCCTGCACAGGATTTCCGAGGCTGTAAATCTTTACGGGAGCAGAAAGCCTCATTTTCTCCCTCAGAACAGCTGGAAGTTTTGAACTGCTGAACTCAAAGTTCACAGCCCAAATCGTAACCATTATGCTACCAGAACTCCTTTAGTAGGACCAGATAATTTGGTTTTCTAACAAGTTCCTGGTGATCCTGGTGCATTTGATACAGAAACCATTATTTTGAGAATAGGATTTAAAGGCAATATAACTTTCCCCAGTCTCATCTGTGTGCCATCTTTCCAAAAGTTCAGGGAGCTATCAACACACACATGAGTACAACAAAACCAATGCCCAAACCAGAAACCTTATTATTGACATTCATGTCCTGGATGGTCTCTTTCTTCCCAAGTCCTTCCCTCCCTTGTAGCCATCACTGTCATTCTCTACACTCACCCCTGCAGGTGTTCAGCCTCCACGTCCCTTTGCTCATTGGAACCAGTATCTTATTAGACTGCAGTCTGTAGCCTGGCTCTTTTCTTGGATTCTGAACACCTTGATGGCATTCTGCACAAGACTTTGGAAGGGAACTGTTCCTAGGAGACCACATTTCTACCCATGAGACCTCAGCAGGCCTCAAGGAGACAGCACCTCAGGGGAATGGGTTTTTGGTGTGTGTATGGGGCCTGGATCCTAGTAATTAGACCTCGAACCCTGTGCACCGATGTCCCTCCCAACCATGCCACGCTGACTCATAAGCCAGCTACGCTCACCTCCAAGGGATTATGAGGATATGGTCACTAAAGGTAATAATGGAAACCATGATGATTTGGAGCCCCACAGAAGTCCCCTTCCTCTTGAATCCTCTGGCAGCTCACAGGAAGTGGAGAGGCCTTCTCATAATGAATGAGATTGAAGTTTGCTTCACCTCGGTGGTGGATGGAGGGGAAGAAGGTGATTTAAGCTTTACCACTTAGTAAACCTGTCCCAAGATACACACTACACAGATGACACAGCAGGTACATGCACACGCTTTATTTGCAGTTAACAGTTTGGACAAAATCCGAAGTAAATTTGATCTAGGAGAGTTGAGTGGAATATCATGGCAGAACAAAAGGACTTCTTTACTTGCAATGGGAAATTCATTTAACCTACAAACTGGGTTCCCTCCTGGCTCCCTCCTGGCCTTGCAGCAGCTGACTCAGAAGTGGAGAACCTGCAGAGAACACACCAAGTAGAAGAGAAATGATCCAAGAGCGTCTATGAGAGATCTTGCCCCAGTGCAGTTCTGTTACTCCTATTAACCTTCTCAAGAGAATCCGCATCTCATTGCATTGTTGCTCTGTTGTCTGTCCTCAACTCACATTTTCCATGCACTGTTGACTGGAAATGATGAAAGCATTGGGGCAATTCAAGGGGGTAGCCAACGGTCCCCTAGGCATTGTCCTTCTTCAACCAGGTCAGTGGGTATCCAGGAACTTAGCTTACCCTCTCAAGGAAAGAAATCTTCAAATTATCAGAAAAAGCCTTCCCGTGTCGTTATCACTGCACATTTGTCCATCTGTAATCAGTGAGCTAAGCAGTTCACACATTCAAGAGCTTTCATGCAAGTGTCTTTAACATTGCCCTCAGAACTGCATAAGAGGATCATGAAGTCATTTCAATTGCATTTAATAAAGGTCACTCAACTTCATATGGGGAAAGTAAGCCGCCCTTGATCTAAACTCTATGGAAATTAGGATCTCTCTTGTCATCTAACCAAAGTCCCCACATCATACTAAAATGTGTGCACCAGATAAAAACATCTAATTATAACTCCAAACACATTCCGGGCAATTAATAACTATATTCAAGGAATCAATGAATGAAATTCAATGCCCTAGCTATAACCTACAAAATGTCACACAAAATGCAGTATTATCCTACCCCACCCTACCCCCTTGAACTATGCTATGAACCCCAAACCAGGATGAATATTCTAATTAGCTCTGTCTGTTTTCCCTTGTTACTAAAACATGTGCATGAGCATCTCATTCTTCCTCATCCCTTCACACTCTTTTTGGTTCCTGCCAGCTGAGGTCTCATGGAAGTGTAGGCCGTGGAGAACCAGTGGAGGCATTACATGAGGTTCAAATCACAGAGCCCTCGTCTTCTTCAGAATCATGCAAATTTCAGACACATATAAAGGTATAATATGAAACCTGAGAGAGTGGTAAACATATGGAAATAGGCATATATGTTGAATGTGGTTATTGGTTAGAAGGGGGCGATTAATGATGATCACACTCTGCCCCCATGGTCCATTCCAATCCCCAAAGCTAGAGTTCTTGGGCAGACATCTACTATTGTGGGAGGCAATGGCTTTCTTACCTTTGGATGACTTGGTCTTCTAGTCTAGTGGTTGTTGATTTCTTGGGTCTCCTTGGCTCCAAT
>NW_006408701.1:5381-8478 GCF_000296735.1 Chrysochloris asiatica
CTGCTGCTGCTGCTGCTCCTTCTGTCTCCAAGACAACTGTGGGTGGGGGAGTTGGTAAGTATGGGAATGTCATTCGGCAGGGTGTAGGATATGGAAAAGGGTTTGAGGGACTCATTAGTAGAGGGGCTTGGATGACCAGGTTGGTGGGTCTCTGCATCCCACCTGCCTATTGCCCTTATGGCCACCAACTTACCTTGCTCCTCTGCATTCTGATGCAAAGCCTCAGCATGCTTCAGCTGTGCTGGCAAGCCGCCCTCTACCTCTGAGGATCCTGAGCCGGAACGGGCCGACCTCTGTGCCTCCAACAGCTGCCTACACAGCCATTTGCGCTCCCCCATCGATTGCTGCAGGTTTTCCCGTGCTTGGCGCAACTGTGCAACCGTCTCCTGGTGCACCTCACGCAGGTGCTTCAACTGGGAGGCCAGTTCCCAGGTGGTGGTCTCTTGTTGAGCAACCTGTTCCTGCAGCCTCCTGACCTTAATAAGCTGCTTCTCATGGTTCTCCCTCAGAAAGCGAACGCTCAGGGCCAGCGCGCTCCATGTGCAGGCGCTTTTGAAGGCTCGGGGCACCTGCGGGTCTGCCACTAGTGCACTGAGCTGGTCCTCCACCTCATGCCAAGACTGAGTGTGGTAGGCCTCGTAGAAGTCCGGGCTGCCGCCTTCACCGAGGATCTCTTCGTTGATGAACATGACTACCTCATTGTGGTGGAACCCGCTCTTAGGGTCCCTAAAGTTCACAGCCATGGCTGCTGTGGCCTAGACTCTGCCACCGCTGGATCAGCCCCTCACTGCCTTGCTCTATCCCAATGCCGCCCTTGCTCAGTTCTGGCCTCCTCCTAGGCTTATCTCTGCCCTCTCTTCCTGACTCTCCTCACAGACCCTAAAACGGATTCCCTCAGCACGCCAACTCCACAGAAGTGAAGGCAAGTAGTGACCTCACAAAAAGCGTGCACTCTTGCCGCAGTGCCTTCTGGGACTTGATGATACTGAGTGTATAGCGCCCCCTGTATGGCGGCTGACTGTAAGGCAGTGCATGTGTTAGAGGAAAAGGGGGGAGGGGTGGAGGCGCTGTGTACCGGGCATGTTGTTGTTGTTAAGTGTCTTCGAGTTGTTTCTGACCCATTATTCTTGTTGTAACGTGGCGTGAAGTCGGTTCCTACTCATAGCGACCCTGTACAGGGTTTCTGAGGCTGTAAATCTTTATGGGAGCAGAAAGCCTCATCGTCTCCTGCGGAACAGCTGATAGTTTCGAACTGCTGACCTTAAGGTTCGCAGCCCAATTCGTAACCACTACGCTACCAAGTTCTGTATAGGGTTTCTAAGGAGCAGCTGGTGAGTTTGAACCACCAACCCTCCAGGTCAAACGACTTTGCAGTCTGACAACGTTTGCTATGAGTCGGAACTGAGTCCACGGCATATAACAACAACAACAACAACAACAACACACCAGGATTCCATTTACTGGGCATAGAACTCCATTTAGTTCAGAGATGACTGTTTTTCAGAATCCTAGAGGTTTTGAAGGGCCATGCCCATTCAAGTGGAATGAATTTGTAGCTTTGGAGGACTGGTTGACAAATAGGTTCATACGTGATGCTCTTATTTTGGCTTCCTGGAATCCTGGAGAACAATCGTTAAGCACCAGTAAAGACCTGGTGATCTGCTCCCATAAAGCATAGGAATTTGGCAGTTTTATTCTGTCATATAGGAATCACCTGGATTGCACACTACAACTACACAGTCTTAAGCTCCCTGCACATTTCTTTTCTTTCTCATCCTAAACCTTGGAGCCCAAATCATGAAACCTCTTAGCTTTCCTTTGCTAGAGGGTCTTTTCTTGCCCTAGAGTTCAAGTCTTCATATTCTATTTTGTTAAGGTCTTCACTCCTTCTTGTTAGACCCTGTGTTTCCTTCACTTGCGCGCCCTCCCCCCTCAGTTAAGTTTAGCAATGTAAGTAGGAAAGGTTTGTTGACAGTGAAAATGAGAACTTGGAAAAAAGGAACAGCCAGTGTTTCCTGCTGTTTTTAAGTGCCATCTAGTTAGTTTCAACTCACTTCAACCCTGCATAGGGTTCCCAATGAGTTACTGGTGGGTTTGAACTGCTGATCTTGGGGTTTGCAGTCCAGTGCTTATCCTACAGCCCCACACCAGAAACCCATGAATGTCTATGATAGAATTAATAGCATGAATTTTGCTGCGTCATACTAGCAAGTAAAATTCAAAACAACATGAACAGTAATTTTTTTTAGGAAAACTAAACTCTAAATCTTTGTCTTTATATATATAAATCCATATCTGCTCCTCTGTCATTTCTCTGATCCCTGTATCTTCCCATCAGAAACACCTGCTCATCCCCAACCAAAAACTTCTCATCTTGGTCTCAAGTGGTTGTTGTTAGGTGCCATCGAGTAGGAACCGACTCACAGTGACCCCATGCACAGCAGAACGAAACAATGTCTAATCCTGGGCCCACCTCACTACCGCTGCCACACTTGATTCCATCAATGCTGCCACCTGGCCAATCCATCTCATTGGGAGTCTGCCTCTTTTTCTACGACCCTCCATCATAGCAAGCATGATATCCTTCTCTACTGACTGTTTCCTTCTGACAATATGTCCAAAGTATGAGAGATGAAGTTTGGACATCTTGGCCTCTAAGGAGCACTCTGCCTGCACTTCTAAAACAGATCTATTGGTTCTTTTGGCAGCCCATAGCACTTTTAGTATTCTCCTCCAACACCGTAATTAAAAGGCATCAATTCTTCTACGATCTTCCTTATTCACTGTCCAGCTTTTGCATGCATATGAGGTTAATGAAAATACCATGGCTTGGGTCAGGCTCACCTTAGTCCTCAAGCTGACACCTCTGCTCTTCAACACTTTAAAAAGTTCCTGTGCAGCAGATTTGCTTAATGGAATACGTCATCTGATTTCCTGACTGCTGCTTCCATAAGTGTGGATAGTTTGATCCAAGAAGAATGTAGTCCTTGACAACTCCAACCTTTTCTCCATTGATAAGAATGTTGTTTATTGGTCCAGTGGTGAGGATTTTTGTTTTCTTGGCATTGAGATGTAATCCATACCAAAGGCTGTGCTC
>NW_006408701.1:16263-17032 GCF_000296735.1 Chrysochloris asiatica
ACCAAAACCAGGGAAGGACATTACTAAGAAAGAAAATTATAGACCAATATCCCTCATGAACATAGATGCAAAAATTCTCAACAAAATCCTAGCCACCAACTGTTGCCTGGTGGGTGTTATTAGAAATTGGAGGTGTGTATACAATTCTCTGTTCACCATTTGTATATCTCAGTTAAGCATGAGTTTGACTGATGTTGGCTGTTTTCTTTAATTAGGTGTATAGCATATCAATATTGACTCATGCCCAGTGAGGGGGGTTGCATAGGGTATGGTTGTGGCTGGGCTATATGGGTACAGTTGTTTCCCTCCATCATGGGAGGCAAAAAGAGAAAATACACACACATAAAAATGTTTAAAGCAATCAACCGGGAAATAAGAAAAATAATAAAGGAGAAAAAAAGAAAATAGGCATCAGGTAGAAAAATAATCCAATAATCAAAAAAAAGAAGAGAGGGAAAGAAAAGTAAGAGAGAAAATAATAAGAAATAAAGGCACGCAACACAATTAGTGAGAGGGATGAAGAAAAAAGAGATACCAGAGAGTAGTAAAGAAAAATCAAGAAAGAAAGGAGAAGTGGGGGGATGAGGGGGAAGCGGGGAGGAAGGAAGAGAAACAGAAAAAAAGATTAAACAAACTCTGAGATAAAACTGATTTAAAAAACAATGGAAGGGAAAGAGAGGAAGAAGAAAAAAGAATAAACACAAAAACAATGAAAGGAGAAAAACAGGGCAAGACTTGTTGTTGTTGTTGTCAGGTGCCATCGAGTCGG
>NW_006408701.1:17132-23778 GCF_000296735.1 Chrysochloris asiatica
TCAGTTCCCCAGCTTGAGAAATGCTGAGCGTGTTCTTCCTTTTCGGTTTTCTGATTCCAAATATTTGCACATTTTAAGACCAGATAATCTTCCTTTCTAGCAATTTCTTAAGTGACCCTGGTACTGTTGGTACCAAAACCATATTTTAGAATGGGATTAAAATGCAAGTTAACATTCCCAAGTGTGCCATCTTTCCAAAATTTCAGTGAGTTATCAGCATACCCAAATACCAAAAAACTAGTCCCCAGCCCAGAAAACTGTTTTAGGTTTCAGCCCCTGATGGTCCCCTTCATTCCCAGTGCTCCCCTCCAATATAACCATCACTTTCATGATCTGCCTTCATCCCTGCCCCTATACCAAGCAGGTTGGGAGACCAGCCCACATGGCCTCATGGAACCCTTATTTTGGTAGCCCACAGGTGGCAACCTGCCTGCTTTCTAGAATCTTGAGTACCTTGATAGGTTTCTGTACACGAGTGGTGGAGGGGAGGTGCCCAGGGACCAAAAGATAGGAGACGAATTTCTATCCATGAGACCTCAGCAAGACTCAGGGAGACAGCAGCTCATGGGAATGGATTCTTAGTGCATGTAAGGACCCTCGACATCAGGCCCCTCCTACTCATGGCCCACTGACTCAGAACCCAGAGATGCCCACCTCCAAGGGACATGGACAAGGACAGCTATGATAGCTTGAAATCACCGCAGAATCCTCCTCCTCTCCCAAATCTCAGGTAGCTCTCAGGAAGAGAAGCCCTCTAATAATAAATGAGATTGACCTTTACTTCACCTCAGTAGTGAATGGAGGCAAGATGGGGATTTAAGCTGTTACCACTTAGTAAACCTTTCCTGAGCTACAAACTACACAGAAGACACAGCACGTAAAAAATGCTCATGCTTTATTAGTAATTAAGGTTTGAACCAAACTCCAGACAAAAGTTGAAATAAGTGAACTGGGTGGAATCTTATGGGGGAACCGAAGGTCTCCTTTTCTTCTGACTGCATGCAGGTCAACCTAACCTACCCTCCAAGTTCCCTCCTTGCCTTGCAACAGTGAACTTGGCATCAAAGAGTCTGCAGAGAACACACCAGTAGAAGAGAAGGAGCCAGGAGTATTCCCAAGAGAACGTGCCTCAGTCTACTTTTCTTGCTACTATTACCCCTCCCAAGAGAAGCAGCATCTCTCCTTACATTGTGGCTGTCTGTCTTAAGACTCCAATTTGCTTTCCTACACCGTTGACTTGAAAGCACGTTAACATGGGGGCAGCCGAAGGCTGACATCTCAGTGGGTAGCCAATGCTCCCCTGGTCATGGTCATTCTTCAAGAAAACAATGGTATTTCAGCCAGACCAATAAGTAATGGGGAACTTAGCTTTCCTTCTCAACCCATCAAATTTCAGAAAATTTTCAGAAAATTCATTCCTGTTATCTACTACTGTTCATTGGTCTAACTTGGGATCAATGAGGTCAGCAGTTCACACACACGGTCAAGTCCTTTCATGAATGTGTGTCTTTGATGTTGCTCCCAGAATTGCATAAATGGATCTGAAAGTTGTTTTAATTGTGTTTATCTGAAGGTCACACTACATATGCAAGGCAAGGAAAACATCCCTGATCTTCTGTGTATTCAAATTAGGCTCTCTCCTATCATCTAACCAAACTCCACACACCAAGTCATAATGTTTGCATGCGATAATAACCTTTAATTCTAATTTCTAACACATACTGGGCAATCAATAACTATTTGTTCTATGAGTTAATGAATGAAATTCAACACCCTTGCTAATACCTACAAAGTGTAATACTACCCTTCCCCACCCATTGAACTGTGCTCTGTCAATCCCTTTCCCCAACAGAAGCATTATTATCCTAACTAAATCTATTTGCTCTCCCTTGTTCCCAAAATGTGTGCATGAATATCTCTTCATGTTCTTTTCAGATGCAGCCAGTTGAGATCTCAGTGAAGCGCAGGCTGTAGAGAGGCAGTGTGGCATTTCATGAGGTTCACATCCCAGTGGCCCCAGCTCCTTCAGAATCATGGAAATTTCCTGGAGCTTTGAGAGACAAAGAACAATGAATGCCATCAAAAGAAAGCAAGAAGCATTAGGAATACTGCTGGGTTTTATAGTTAACAGTGGCATTCTGAAGGAAAAGCAGTGCTCTTAGGAGGGAATGCTCTTAAAACAGGGTCTTTCCCAGTCAAAGATCTGGTTGTACGTGGACAGAGGCAGTTAAGGAAAAGACAGGAGAAAAAGAGCAAACTTCCAAACTTCAGCCTGTCCAGGGTATCCTCCAAGTGGTAGCAGCCCTCCAGAGACCACAAACTATGAACATCAATACAATGGGAGGAATGTGCCATTTGAGGATTAATTGTGATGTTCAAGGGAATCCCCTCTTTCTTTGAAACACTAAAAATGACATATAAATTTATACATAGATGATGGGGTTTCAATATTTCATGGAAAAATTGAATGAAAAGAAACCGTATTTTCCCCACATATTTCTTAAAGCACTCTGGTATTATATGAAATTGAGGAAAGAGTTCTGTTAACAAATTGCATTATGTCCCCAAAATACTTGATGTAAATCATAACCTCTATACCTATGATTTTGAGCACTGGTTATGCTGTAGAATATGAACTAGACTGCTAACCACCAGGTCAGAGGTTCGAAGTTCGAGCCCACTAGCTGCTCTTCAGGGAAAAGATGAGGCTTTCTGCTCCTTTGAATACGTACAGCCTCAGAAACCCTTTACAGAGTTGCATTAAAGTCAGAACAGACTTGAGGGCACTTAACAACAATAACAACGTGTCTATGGTGGTAATCCTATATTAACATGGGTTGTATCAGTTACGTTAATGAGGCAAAAATAGTGTAGGGAGTATTTTGAGCCAGCCTTTTTTGAGACTTAAACTAAATTATACAAGCCAGTAGAGCAGAGATGGGATGGGGCTGGGGAAACAAATGCCAAGCCCCGTGAAGGTCACCCAAGAACAGAAAGCAAATGGACAAATACTGTCTCCAGAGCCAACAGAGAGAGAAAAGCTATAGCCTTCAAAACAGTGAGAAAATAAATTTCTGTTTATTGAAGCCACCCATTTCTGGGTTTTCTGTTCTAACAGCACTAGCTAATTCAGACAGTGTCCATATAGGGACATAGTTGATTGCTAGATGATGACCATGGTTTCATTTAATAGGCAGATATTCTCTTGCATATCATAGCAGGCCAAGTGCCAGGGGAAAAAAATCATCGCATTCTGCCCCATGGGGCACTCCCCACCGCCTCAGGTCTGGGACAGACTTTACCCACTGCTGAGATTCAAAGGCTTTCTTACCTTTTGGTGGCCAGGTCTTCTGCTCCCAAAGATGTTTCCTTGCTTCTCCTTGGCTCCAGGTGTTCTCAGAGGGATTTATGAAAGTGGGTTTCACAGCACCTTCTTCCTTGTTGTGGCTTCTCTGGTTCCTCAGAGGGGCCATCTCCTCCTATGATTTCCCAGTAGCCTGCAGGTCATCGGTGTAGATCCTCGCAGGACGCACTTGGGGCGGGACTGCATCTGCTGCTGCTTCTGACTCAGTAACAACTGTGGGTGGGGCCGGTGGCAAGTATGGGAACCCCACTGGGAATGGTGTGGGACAGGAAAATAGATTGTATTGATGCATTGGCAGAGGAGGTTGAACGACCTTTGCCCTGGGACTCAGGTGTCCCGGCATGTGACAGACGCCTGCATGGATCCCTTTTGATACCTCCTCCTTCTGGGCCTCCACATACAGCCCCCCTGGGCTCCCTCAGCCACCTCCTTGTCTTGCTCCAAGCCATGGCCTCACGTTGCTTGGCTTCAAACCCGGCCATGACTTACAGATTCATCTGGACCAAATTCTCGGCTTGGAACAGGCACTAGAGTAGCTCTTCGCGCTCTTGCAGCGCCTGCTGCAGAACGTCTAAGATGCAGCGTAACTGCGAGGCCATCTCCTTGTGATCCTCACGCAGCCTCTGCAATTCAGAGGCCTGGGCCCAGGTGGCCACCTCACGCTGCTCCACCTGCCCCACTTGATGTGTCTGTTGTCCCCACTGTTGGAAGGCCAAGCATATGGCCAGGGCCAGCGTGCTCCAGGTGTAGGCCCTCTTGATGGTGCGCGGCACCTTCGGATTCATCAGGATAGCCTGGAGCTGGTCTTCCACTTCGTTCCATGTGCGTGAGCGGAAGGACAGGAAATAGTCTGGACTGCCGCCGTTTCTGAGGATCTCTTCATTGAGGAACCCTATCACTTCTCTGTGGCGGAACCCATTCCTGAAGTTTCTGAAATCCATGGTAGTGGTCACTGGGCCTAGTCCCCTGATCTTATAAGTGGCGTCCACTACCGGATCAGCCCTTGTCTTCAGTCCAAACTCATTCCTCACACAGTTCCGATCTCCTCAGTCTCTAGTCCTCCCCACAATGTCTACTGTTTTTCCGCGCACACTCTTATATAGCGGGATGGCGTGCCACATCACACAGAGAGATTACTCTTGCCTCTACGCTTGTTGGGACTAACTAACCCTGACAAAGCGGCCCCTGTATGGCGGACTCACCATGTGGCTGAACCAGGAATAGCATTGAGCCCAGAAATGACACTTTGTTTTCAATAGCTTTTGGAAGGCCACGCCCAGTCATGGTGGACGAATTTCTAATCTAGAGGTGAGGTGGGTGCACGACGCACCTCAAAAGTCAGAGCTGGCAATATGCTTATAAAAAGCCTTGCAAACTCAATGGACCACTACTACTCTACACACAAGAGATCTCCAGAAACTAGAATCGATTAGACGGCAATTAGGAATAACAATATTTATGTACATATTTTCATGTTGTTGTTGTTTAAGTGTGGATTCCGAATCATAGAGACCCTGGATAGAGTTTCAGAGGCTGTAAATCTTTGCGGGAGCAGACAACCTCGTTGTTCTCTCACGGAGCGACTGGTGCCTCGAACCGCCGACCTTGGGGTTCCTGCAGTCCAATGTTTATCCTACAGAGCCACCTTGCTCCTCAGGCATATGCATGCACATTATGTTTTCCAGACCATTTGTGCAAGTTAAATGCATCATGTACCTGTTCCCTTAAATACTTCAGTGAATGTTTCTTAAGAACAAGATCATTCCCTGATGGTCTTAATGTTAAATGTAGAGTCAGTCAGTTACCACTCATAGTGATTTCCGAAGAGCATTTGGTGGGTCTAAACTACCAACCTTGTGGTTGGCAGTTCAGTGCTGATCCTACAACATAAATATCAAAACCAGAAAAATTTAACAGTAATACGAAAGGGCTTCAAACAGTTGTGGACAAATGGTTTTAAATAATGAATAATTGTTTTCAGGACTGATTGTGAGGGTTGGAAATGTAAAGGTAGACGTTTTGTAACAAAGAGGTGAGAGATAACATTTCAGGCTAGGAATGGAGGTCCCTGGGACCATCAGGGGAGATGAGCGGAGAGCGGGACCCTACCCAGTGACGCCAGAGATGGAGGCAGACATGATGACGTGGAGAGATGGAGCAGCTGGGGCTTTAGACACACACACAGAGAGAGGTGCTGTGTGCTGAAGACCAGGAGGCAGACTTGAAGTGTGTACCCTTTGATTGGTTGATGATGTATGGAGGGGATTGTATAACTAATGTTCTCCCATGTAAACTATAACATAATTCACATTAAATATTAAAATAATAATAATAAAATAATGGGAAATTTTCCACGAAATTTTTGAAGCTCTCTCATATAAAGTGAGCTCTGGTAGCCTAGTGGTTACAAATCGGGCTGTGAGCTGCAAGGTCAGCAGTTCGAAACTACCAGCTGTTTCGCGGGAGAAAGATGAAGCATTCTGCTCCCGAAAAGATTTCAAACCTCAGAAACCCTGTACAGAGTCGCTATGAGTCAGAACCGACTCCATGGCACATAGCAACAACAACTCGTATAAAAGTATTAGTTAATCCAAAGTCCAAATTCAAATTTCTCATTTGTGTTTATGGTGTCTTTTACGGCTATTTTTTCTTGCTATAAGATTCATATCAGGGTTCCATGTTGCACAGAATTGTCATGTCTTTTTAGTGTCTGTCCATCTGGAACAGTGTTGTTTTCCTTGACTTTAGCATTTTTGAAGAATGCAGACCAGTTGGGTTTTTGCACATTGTCCTTGAATTTGTTTAATGTTTCTTCATGATTAGATTTAAATTATGCATTTTCAATCTAATACATCTAGATATGATGATGAAATACATCTAGATATGATGATGCATTTTTTCAATATACCAAGAGAATGAAAATCCAAGAAGAACATGAAAACATTAAAACTATGAGGAAACGCACGAGAAAGAACACAAAAAGCATGAACTCAACAAAAGAAGACACACAGAACAAAGAAGCAGCAATACCATAAAAAAAAAACATAATAGCAGCAATTAATCAATACCTATCGATAATTACACTGAATGTAAATGGATTAAATGCACCTATTAAGAGACGGAGGGTGGAAGAATGGATTAGAAAACAAGATCCTTCAATATGCTGTCTGCAAGAGACACATCTCACACACAGAGACAAAAACAGATTAAAAGTCAAAGGATGGAAAAAATATACCAAGCTAATTGCAATAAAAAGTGAACAGGAGTGGCAGTACTAATCTC
>NW_006408701.1:28084-57641 GCF_000296735.1 Chrysochloris asiatica
TTATGCTGTCTAAAGAAGGTATTTGAAATAAACAAATCATTTGTCTTGCAGAAATCTATCATTCGTTCTCCAGCATCATTTCTATCACCAAGTCCAAACTACTTCCGAATCGCTAGTCACTGAAAACTCTATGCATAGCAGAGGGTAAGACTTAGAGAGGTGAAAACTGATGGGCTTCTGCCAGCCTGGAGATCATGTGGTAAGTAGGCAAGTGATGAGACAGTGGTACTCTCAGACCTAGATCTAGTTCCTATAGGCCTAGATATTGTTTGTTCTGGGCACCCAATGCACAAATAGTACGTGCAGACCCCAAAGCAGCTGGACTCGGGGATTTTCCAGGATAGAGAAGAGCTAGTGGTGGCCAGCCACGAGAGTTCTCCCTAGTCCAAAGCTGGCAGAACTGGCTCTGCAGCTCTGGAGCAAGGCTTTCCTGAATTCAGGCTCCAGTGTTGGTGACATAGTACCCAACTCACAAAGTTGAAAGTTTACAGAGCAAATTGGTTTTCCATTAAACAATTGATACACATTTTGTTCAGTGCTATAGATTGCATTTCCCATAATGCAGCAGCACTCTTCCCACTTTCTCCCTGTTTTTATCATTTGAACTTCTTTCCTATGCCTTCCTGTCTTCTGAACTTTATCTCTGGGTGCATGCTACTTCCCCCCCCCCCCCAATCAATGTCAAGGCCCTGGTTTTGTATTTTTGTGTGTTTTTTTGTTGTTGTTTTTGTTTTGTTTTGTTTTGTTTTTTTTACTTTTTTATTGTTAATTGTGTGAAAGTTTGCAGAACAGGTTAGTTTTCCATTCAACAATTCATACACTTGTGTTTCATCTCATTGATTGCAATCCCCACAATGTAACATCCCTTTTCCTACTTCCCCTGTGATTCCAGTTTCCATTCCTCCTGATCTCTTGTGGTTAATTTTTCTAAGGGGTATATACCTTTCTGATGTTATTGTTCACCTTACAGATCTGTGTATTGCTTGGCTGAAAATTGAACTATGGGGGTAAGTTCAATTCCAGGCTTAAAGGGTGACTAAGGGCCATAGTCTCAGGTGTTGTAGCATTCTCAATCAGATAAGAAAACCTACTTTTTTGTTTTTGTTTTTAGTTTTGTTCCACATTTTTCTCCTCCTCTACCCATGACAAGGAGCCCTGGTGGTGCTGCAGGTTAAACATTGGGCTGCTAACTGCAAGGTCAACATACTAAACCCATCAGTCATTCATTGGGAGAAAGATGAGTCTTTCTGCTCCCATAAATATTTACAATGTCGGAAACCCTAAGGAGTGGTTTTACTCTGTCCTTTAGGGTTACTATGAGTTAGAATTAACTCATAGCAGTGGGCTTATTCTTGGGATAACCAGAACCTTATATTGTGATCCCTTTCACAGCAGTTGGCAGTGGTAAAGGGACACCATCTAGTTCTGGTCTCTGTATCATGGAGGCTGAGGTTCACGTGGCCCTTTGTACTAATAGTTTCCATGCGTCTTTGATTTTTGTTATTCTTCTTTGCTTCGGTTGGGGAGAGACAAGCAGCTGCACCTTAGATGGCTGCTTGTAAGCTTTTAAAATCCCAGTTGCTGCTCATCAAAGTAGAATGTTGACCATTTTCTTTGTTTTGTCAATTGACCTTGATGTTTCCCCAGACTATGGTCCTGAGCTCCCAGCTGCACTAATTCATTCCCTCAAAGTGTTAGGTTATAGCCATGATGTTTCCATAACTTTGCCCCCTGTGTTTTCTACTATATTCATTGATGTATTTGTAGTAAAGACTCATATACCTAGCCTGGTTTTCATCAAGCCCTTGTAGAGTGTCTCTTTGGCTTTTGGTTCCTTCTCCACACCTCAAATTTTCTCTTGGATTTCTTCTTCTACAGAAACAGAACAATTTACACCAGGTCTCAACTTTGATGAAGAAAGGAAAACTGCCTTGACAAAGCAGCCTTCTGAGAAACTCAGCATGGGGGGGCTGCAAAAGGAAAATTCTCAGAAATAAAACAAATTTTAGTTTCACTCTCCTTTGGCTAAACCCCATGAACCACAAAAGTGAGAAGGGGGAAAGGAGAAGAAGAAGAAAAGAAGAGTCTTCAACTAGTAGACAGACTATTGTCATGTTTTCTACCCATATTGCTGCCCAATATTTCTGTGAGATAATTTCTGATGTGGGCTAGAAAGAGGAAATCATACATTTCTCTTTTTTTATTGCAATTTATTGTGGTCAATAACTATCCAAGACAAGTTAATGTTTTCTTCATAAAGATCCCCTGAAAATAGATGCCAAAGAAAAAGTTCCTTTCAGATAATGATAATTCCAGAGGTGTGGCATGAAAAACAAAATCTAGAATGGACAAAAGTTTGGAGGTATTCTTTTTCACTGACAATCAAGTAAAACCAAGTGCATTGCAACAGATGGTATGCACATCAAATCCTGGTACAACTCAGTATGTGGACTATTTTGATTAATCTACTCAAAGTTTATTAAACAAGTTTGAATTTTAATGAATATATTAGAATATCCAGTTCTGTATAATAAAGCTAACTGTTTTCATGTTCCAGTCAACAAACTGATCTTAGCCAACATCCAATACTGTTTTGAAACTGTGGACATGTTGGATTCCATTGAACTTGACATACTGTATGACAAAAGATTCATAATTCCTTGTCTGTCTGTCAACGTATTTAACAGGATAATATATTCATATAAAATATAGCACCAGTAGTTGAATTCCTGTGGAACGTTAACTATTTTAATTCCAATTTGACATGTTTCAAAATGCGTGGGGATATTATTCAATGATTTTTTAAAAAGGTAGGTAGTCCTTCCTGGTAGGCAGCAGCTCAGAGTAGAAAGAGCACTGGACCTGGAGTCAGATGCAATGCAGGTTGTTTTCACTAAATGCTCTAAAATCCTTCCCAGATCTACTGTTCGATTTTATTTTACTACTGAATCGTGGGATTTTATTATTTAAAGTAATTTAAAAGTGACTTTAAAGCTGTTATGGTCTTTAAGCATTTTGTCCTTTTGGTTTTGAAGTTAATTTTGAACAAGGCGTATGGTTAGGAAGGAGGTTGGGAGGAGACTGTTTCATTTTGTGTATATGTGTATTTTCCACAGACCTGCTGTAGAGTATCTTTTATCGCTTACTAATAGTGGTTCGTCTACCTTCCTCCCCCTCCTGTCAATTAGAGTTGGATGATGTCTGGGGAGGAGATTCCATAGAGTAACAGCAGTCCTGTCTGTTACAAAGCCAAAGGGAAAATGCTATCTGAGGAACTGGATTCGTATGGTATGTTTCTATTACTGGCTTAAATTCACAAGCTTGAGTAGCTTAAAATATCTTAAGAGAGTACATTTAAACAAATGTCACAGCTGTTGTTCACAGCTTTCCTTCTATCTAAACCCACATGCATTTACAGCTTGAGATCAATGTCTGCCCAATAGAATCACAAGACTAAAATATCCAAAGTTGATGTTAACCTGATCTTGCTCTCCAAACCTGCTTCTCTCTTGTATTCTCAGTCTTGATCAGCAGTATCATCATCCAACTCATTGTAGCCAGGCTCTAAACCTTGAAGTCATTCTTGATTCCTCCTCCTTGATTTCCCATTCCTCAATCTTGCTCCTCTCCCATCCACCACCCTTCACACTGTGGCTGCCAAAGTACTCTTTCTAAAATGCAAATATGAGCACAGTGCGTCCCTGCTTAAGACACATTAATAATTCCTTTTCACTTGTTAGACAAAATTCCAACTCTTCTTGTGTCCCTGCCTCCTGCCACTCCGTGTCATGCTTTTGAGCCCTTTACATTCCAGTTATATGAACTGTTATGTGAATACCATAGTCTTATGATTGTGACTTTGCATGTGAAAGTCTGTGTACTACTTTCTCATTTGGAATTACTTTTCATAACATTTCCAAGTACAGAAAAACCTGTGAAAACCAGAACCTCTGTAGGTGGGAGCCTGTCAGAGAAGAAAAATGTGACTATTTTCCACTAAAATGAGTGATTGAAAAGTGGTAAGATTGTTCCTTTTCAAAGGCAGAAAACTTTCGAGACCCAGAAAGACAAGATTGTTCTTTCGAGTTCCGGCTCTCACAGGTTTTACTGTAGTAGTTTTATAACTTTTGTCACACTATACTGAGCTCTAGTAGCGTAGTGGTTACAAATCCGGCTGTTAACCCGTTTGCTGTCAAGCAGTTCAAAACTACCAGCAGCTCTGTGGGAGAAAGATGAGGTTTTCTGTTCCCATAAAGATTTACAGCCTTGGAAACCCTCTGCAAGGTTGCTATGAGTCAGAAACAACTCCTAGGCACATAACCACCACCACCAGACTACCAGTTAGTTCCCTGAGAAGGTAAGCATTGTAGAGAGGATTCTGCTCTGGCTGCTTCTAAATGGCATTTTAAATATTCCGTGCTACTTGCCTTCTCTCTTTGTCCCAGCCCTCCCCCTGGTGGAGGTAATAAGAAGCAGTGACATGGTCACATGGTCAAAAATAAAACAAAACAGCCTGGCTGATCCACAACCTGGATAAACATCTTTCTCAATTTTTAAAGATAATGAATGACTGGCTAATCAGTGTTGGGTGTAGGTGGCCTGGCAGGAGCTTTCTATCTTGCCATTAATTGGCAGACCCTAATTTTAACTCCCAGAGCTGTAGCTGGGAGTCAACACACCCTGATGGTCTGAAAGAGTGTCACACTACTGTCAAATAGTCTAAGAAGAATTAGCTGGTAGAGATCTTCACCCTTGTTTGCTTCTCTGCCTGAAGCTGAGACAAATCTATTTACAGGAATGTTTGCCTTTGGATGATTACCTCCTAGAGCATGTGTGGGGGACATCCGGCCCACAAGCCATATAAGGCCCACAAAATCACTTGATCTGGTCCTGCCAAGGCAACCACAGTTGGTGTGTCGCTGTGAGTTAATGTGCTGGACTGCAAAGTTGGTTTGAACGGCAAGGTCCGTGGATTAAGCTCACTAGCCACTCCTCAGAAACCCTATACAGGATTGCTATGGGTCGGAACCAACTCGACAGCACTTAAAAACAACAATTAAGTGTTTGACCAAATGTAGCAGGCTAACTTTTAAGCTGATAATTCTGTATGTCCTGCAAATGATGTTATAAATTTTGGCAGAAAAAATGTTCCCCACCTCTGTCCTAGATCAAAGAATCAAATGTCAGTCACATCCATATGACAGCTGTTCTTCCCAATAGCAGTGGGACCCACCACCCCAAAATGTCACAGGGAATGTCTTCATTTCTATCCCAGAACAGTATCCAGTTGAAGTTTCTATCCCAGTTGAAGATCACCAAGTCTTTGAATCAATGTTATGTGTCCAGTGGGAAGACTTGGGTCTCTGGAGTCAGGCAGAGAGTTTCTCAAGCACTCATATGTATAGAGTTCCCTGCGTATGGTGGCCCTAGCTCTATTGTGGGTTGGTCACATTGGACCTTGCCAGGCAGTTAAAAAGGAGTTAATCGTCAGCTTGGTTGGGAGGAATCTCACCTCTAAACACAAACTTTTAGAAAACAGGATTGATTTATATTCATCATAGAAGTTCTCCTTCAAGACTATTGTGAATTTTAGCAGTGCTTATATTTATGCTACAGTGAGAAGTCTAGCAGCAAGAGTAGGTTTTAGTTTTAAGTGGAAGTAAAGGAAGTGAATATAATCTATTTGTCATCAGGAGAGACTTAAAAAAATCAAACAGTTCCCACAATGTCATTTTGCACACATGTCAAAAGACAAGGAAAAATGATCTGCGATCTTAGGTGTCCATCTGGCTGTGTCTTGATTTGAAGAAAAAGAATCCATGTGCTACCAAGGGTAACATGAAATAAAACAGAAACAGAACTGGTAGAACGAGCCCCCTGACATCCTTAAGTTTCTATGTTCAGGGTAAAGATTACCCTACCTACAAAACTATCATTAATGACATCATTTATTATGCTTTTGCCCTTCAGCTGGCACTGCACAGGCACTGCTTGGTTCTTCACCACATCTGTAAAGTGCATTGCCACCAGCGGGGAGGTGTAGTTAACCTGTAGATGGAAAAACAAGGGATTCTAAGTGTGGGGAGGTCAAGAAAGACAGGGAGAGCAGGACGGATGCAGTTGGATATTCAGTGCAGGTTAGGATAACTTCCACAAAGGGAAATGAATAAATACCATGAGATCATGTCCCAAATGGCTAAGCAACTGATATGCTATCCCTGCTCTATGAAAGCCAAGATAGTACACACTTTTCTCTCAAGCCACTGTAGGGAAACCAATGCTGACCCAGTGTATATGATTTTCTGGCTATCAGGCCATGAATCAAAGCAGAACTAGTATGAATCAACTCCCTATGCTAGGAATGAATCCTTTGCTGTCCTTAGACTTCAAATTGATTGGAGAAACTTGGATGTGTGATTATTTGGGCATGATTGAGCACAAAGGCAGAAATTAGCCTACTCCTGGATCTCTTACTAATTTGCTGTGTAACTTCCTCTGCTTGATCCCCAATTTCCCCATCTGTAAATTGAGGGAGTTAAACCAGACCATATCTGAGGACCCTTTCAGATTGAGAAAGGAGTGGTCATGATCAAAGGCCATTCACCTCTCTGTTATTCCATGCTGCTTCCTAATTCCTATAGATGGATCCCAGAGCCTTTCCTTTGTCTCTGAGTCCTTTCTGACTTCAAAGCTGGAAGGGGCACAGGCTTACATTATGATTGAGGATACAGGCTTACGTGAGTCAGTTTGCCGTAGTAGGGGTAGTATCGGAGGTCAAAAGAAGCCGACTCAGGGTAGTAATTGATGGATCGGATGTCATTTTCATCACCTCTCTGTAAGTAAAAGCAAGAATATGTGGCATACTGGGTCACTCAGTGGGTTGGAGCCTGAGTTAAATGGGCTGTGCCCTGAGTGAAATCACTGTGTGGATCCTGAAAGCAGGATGGAGCATAGCTCAGTCCAAACCTAGCCCCAGAGGAGTGTTTCGGGAGAGAGACTATAAATTGGCCTTTCAGTTCAAAGATTACTGAAGAAAAAGCTTGGACTGAGAGAATGCTCAGGATGGATCTGTGTTGTCTCCTTGGGGACTCAGACAGAAGGGTTCCAAGGGGCTTATAGTACCTGGTGCTACTATAAAAGAGGGCCCACCCCTCAAGCATTTCTGCAAGGAATTAGGCTGAACCTGGCTGTACTTGGTGTCTAGTTGGTTCTGACTCATAGCGACCATGTATAGGGTTTCTGATCAGTGGCTGGTGGGTTTGAACTGCCAACCTTGAGGTTAACAGTCCAGTGCTTATCCTATCGTGTCACATCAGGAGGAGGTGGTGGTGGTGTGCCGTGGAGTCGGTTCCGACTCATAGCAATGCTACATAGGATTTCCGAGGCTATAAATCTTTATGGGAGCAGAAAGCCTCATCTTTCCCCCACGGAATGGCTGGTAGTTTCGAACTGCTGACCTTGAGGTTAGTAGGCCAACTCATAACCACTACACTACCAGAGCTCCTTACACCAGGAGGAGAGGCAGGTATAAATTGAAACACGTTTAGTAAATCTCCACAACGACTTGCTCACAGCAGCCTCCATTTTATTGGAAATCAGACCAGGTGCCAAGGGAGCTGATGCCAAGGGACACTGCCTACAGTTGGCTTACCTAAACTCATATCTCTGACCACATTCTCTGTGGCCATCAATTGCAGTTTGTAGAGTCAGAATGATAAGCAAGGCGGGAGGGGGAGGTTCAGGTACTGGAAATGATGAAAGTAAACAGTCTTTTCTTTTCATATCAGATCAGGTGTGGAGCTGTCCATTCTACCTATGATTTAGGCTTGTCCTAAGGAGCTCTGGTAGCGTAGTGGTTACAAATCGGACTGCGAACCGCAAGGTCAGCTGTTCAAAACTACCAGCTGCTCCGCGGGAGAAAGATGAGGCTTTCTGCTCCCATAAAGATTTACAGCCTTGGAAACCCTGTTCAGGGTCTCTATGGATCAGAACTGACTCCACGACACTTTAACAACAATGACTAACAGAAGTCTTAGTTGGTACAAATGGTTTGTGCTCAACTACTAACCTAAAGGAGTCCTGGTGTGGCACTCTGGGTTAATGCACCAGACTGCAAAGCCATTTGAACTGCAAGATTGGCAGTTCAAGCTCACCAGCTGCTCCTCGGAAACTCTAGACAGGGTCGCTATGGGTCAGAACTGACTCGATGGCACTTAACAACAACAAAACTAACCTAAAGGCTGGTGGTTCAAGCTCATCCAGCAGTACTGCAGAAGAAAGACCTGAAGATCTGTTTCCGTTAAGATCACAGCCATTGACAACCCTATGAAGCAATTCTACTCTGTAACATATGCGGTTACCATGAGTCCAGATCGACTCAATGACACGGTGTGGGTTTTGTTTTGTGGGGGAAACGTGGCACTGTAGGATAAGCATTGGGCTACTAACCGCAAGGTTGGTGGTTCAAACTCACCAGGCATTCCTTGGAAACCATATACAGGATCGCTATGCGTCTGAACGAATCGCGGACACTGAACAATTGTGCATCTCCACTAGCAAATTACATGTGAATACTTCTGTCAGTATGCTTTAATCATTCTTAGTATAAACTGAGCTCTCCTTAATTTGCTTTAACATTATCTCCTGCAAGAGAGAAGTATGTGCTTTATTTCCACAAGTGGGTGTGAATTTGACCAGTATTGATTATAAATGCCTGTTGTTGTCATTGCTGTTAGATGCTGTTCATTGAGTGGATTCTGACTCATAGAGACCCTGTATAGGGTTTCAGAGGCTGTAAATCTTTACAGAAGCCTCATCTTTCTCCCAATAAAATGTATGTTGTTGTTGTTGTTGTTAAGTGCCGTCCAGCTGGTTCCAACTCATAGCAACCCTGTACAGGGTTTCCAAGGAATGGCTTTGAACCTTGGACCTTGTGGTTCAAACCGATCTTGCAGTCCAGTACTTTATCCCAGAGTGCCACACCAGAACTCCATAAAATGTAGGTTGTTGCTATTGTTATTAAGTGCCATCAAGTCAGTTCCGACACGTAGCAGCCCTATATAGGGTTTCAGAGGAATGACCACCAACCTTGCAGTTCAAACCAACCTTGCAGTCCAGTGCATTAATCTGCAGTGCCACGCCACTCCATAAAATGAATAGAGACTCAATATTTCTTTTATTAAAAAATAACCATTTCCTGCAGCAGTTTGATGTGAACTCATAAATTAGTCACTTCCATTAGGGAACTACATGCATGACTTTATCCAAATAAGACTGAGTTGGTGTTTATGCTTTGTTTACATACATTGTTGTTGTTGTTGTTATGTGCCGTGGAGTCGGTTCTGACTCATAGCGACCCTGCACAGGGTTTCTGAGGCTGTTAATCTTTACGGGAGCATAGCGCCTCATCTTTCTCCCGCGGAGCAGCTGGTAGTTTTGAACTGCTGACCTTGCAGTTCGCAGCCCGATTTGTAACCACTACGCTACCAGAGCTCATACATGTTCTTCTAAAAATCAATGGGATTTTTTCTTGTATGTGCATGGCTCGTGGAATCAGTTCCACTAGTTTGCAGCCACATCTTACATGTGTGTTTATTTATATACACATAATGTAGCACTGCAGGATAATGCACTGGACTGCAAGGTCAGTTTGAACCTCAAGGTCGGCGGTTCAAACCCACCACCTTGGAAACGCTATACAGGGTTGCTATGGGTCAGAACCAACTCACAGCACTTAACGGCAAAAGCGACAACAATGTACATGTAGGAGTCCTTATGTGGCGTTGCAGGATAAGCACTGAACTGCTAACTACAAGTTGGTGGTTCAAACCCACCAGCCATTCCTAGAAAACCATACACAGGGTTGCTGTGAGTCGGAACCAACTCGACAGCATTTATGAACAAACAGTGTACATACATGTCACAGAATGAACACCTCTCCTGTTTTGTTCACTTGGCAAACAGTGTCAGATCTTTCAAAATTCATATTCAGCATCACAGCCTCCAAGTGGAACTAACTTTTCTTTCCTTCTTCAATGTTCATTTTGAACCTTTCCTAGCACCTGCGATACTTGATTGCCTTAATTTCTCTCTGCACCCCAAAAACATAGCAAAGTGCCTGGCATTTAATAAGTGATCAATAAGTGCTTGTTACTCAATGACTAAATAAATGCTGTCTTTTGCTATTTTCTAATCTGCAACCAGTAGGACTGGAGTTTTGAGCTTTATTTCTGGCACAGGAGATAGGTTTGCGTGGTCTCACACATTTGCAAGACAGCTTTCGGGAGCTGAGGGTACAGTTGATGTCATCAAAGGGGAGGAGGCTACTGCCCATATCAGAAGCAAATCCAAGATTGAGGGCCTTTTCCTACAAAGAAGCTAATTGGTACAGATGAGATAGGCGTTAATGGCTCCTTAAAGGACAGTTGATTAGCATATTAATGGAGTTCTGTTTAGAGGTCTGTTGTACTCTTGTTATTGCAATATCCAGTGCCACTGGTCATTGCTGCAAAGTCAGTTTTAAAAGCAGGGACTAATGACTCAAATGAAAATCATTTGGTTAGTTCAAAGAAACAAGCAATTAGAGCTAAAAGCAAAAGTGTAAACAGAATCCCAGTTAATGACATCACATTGTTGCTTTTTGCTGTGGTCCTTAGCAGAGGTTCAATCTTTGGCCTTAACATGTTTAAATCATAACACACACACACACACACACACACACACACACACAAATCAAATACTTCATGAAATAGGGAGTCCTGAAGGTGCTATGAAATAAGCACTGGACAGCTAACGGCAGTTCAAACCCACCAGCCACTCCTTGGAAACCCTATCCAGGGTCATTATGAATCAGAACAGACTTCTGGTTAAACCCTTTCCCTAACCCACAGCCAACAACCATTCGTATGTAGAATATCTGAAAGGGATGAGCCACCTTTTTGCATGAAACAGATGTGCTAACAATGTTTACTCAAAAGCCATTTTACCTGAACTTTGCAGGAAACCTTCACAGGATCTCCAAGCTCAGGACGAAAGCCTACAATCTATCAAAAGAAAACCAGTGGGTTTTTTGTTCATTCGTTTGTTTGTTTTTAAAACAGATTTGATAGTAAATATTGGGCTTTTCCTAAATTCCCCTTCAGTAATCCTTCCTCAGGCGTAAGCTTTGTCTATGTTGTCCCCCTTAGAAGTATTACAAAAAGCAGAAACTGCAAAATAGCCTCAAATCTGTGAAGCCCAGCTTACTCCTTGTGTTTGTGTCTGATATTCATACATAGTGGGAATTGCAACAAGAGGGATGTGTTTTGTAAGGCTCTGTCAGACAGCTAAATCATGGCAGGAAAGAAAAAAAAAAATGCATATTTTATCTTATTAAAACTACCCCTGACCCTAATCAGAGCTGTGTTCAGGGGGAAGAGGAAATGTATTGCTTGGTTGGTTGGTTTGGTTTGTATTACTGATGTTGTTGGAAAAAATGACCAAACCTGTGGTGTGTAAAGACAGAGCCCACTAGAAATGGAGTGGTTAGAACCCTCCTTACTCAGTTTACCCACTTATTGTCACCAGAGTATAAAGGGTCAATATACCCGGTTCATCTTTAGAAGGATACAGGGTTGTCCAGTAGAGTAGCCAAAAGTAGGGTCCTCCAGACCAGAGCAGTTCTTGAGAAAGGAACGCTTAAATTGGCAGGCTTTCTTGTCCTCATCTTCATCACCATCTTGGATGAAGTACTGCCCTGGTGGACAATCTATGTTCATTTCTTCTTGAAGACTGTCATTATAGCCTAAAGTTGTGTGAGTGTCAAAGAGTCATGTTAGATAGGTACTACAGGGGACATATGTTTCCAGTTGTCTTCCCTCCTGCCTTCCTTCTCCAGTTTGCTTGCATTCCTCTGAGAGCCCACTCAATCCATCCTGGACCCTTGGACCTGGGATCAGGTGCCTAAAGCCCTTCATTAGTGATAACCCTCCAGGAATCCTTTCTGGAGAGTCACCTCAACCCACTTTGATGGTTGCCCCCTTGCTTCTCATTCCCTCAGAATTTCTAGATATCGATCTCTGGGTCATTTGTTGATTATTTGATAACTTTTCCTTGATTTCTTTTAAGATACAGTAAAGTGTTCACATGGAAGGCTGCCTCTTTTATTTCTGGGAGAGAAATGGACACATAGTAGGTTGATTTTTGAAGAGGGACTGAATCATGTCAGGGCACAGTGTATTTAAGGAAGCTAACCTCCTGAGTTAAATCTTAGGTTCAGCATAGGAGACAATTTCCTTTGAGGACAGTGAAGACACCTGCTGCAAGAGAGTAGGGGAAGTGTGTGTTGTGGAATGAGAGGAAGAGGGTTGAAGAGGAGGAGGGAAGAAGCCAGCTCCTCATTCATCAGAAAGAGAGCACTGAAAAGATAAACATTTAGGTTGACATATAGAAACCAATGACAACCTCGAGTCTTCACTGAATGTGTGAGGGACTGCAATTTTGTACACTGAGGCATGAAGCACACATGGCTGGTTTACCTTTACACTTGATGGAATGAAAGAGGTTCCACAGTACATTTATCAGGGAGGGAGCTGAAAATGTCTGTCTGTGAGCTGACTCTTTAAGCTATCAGAAACCATAGAAATAGACTTTGGAAATTACTTCATTATTCCCAATTTGACTCTAACTGATGAAGACCCAGTTAGACCTAATCCCCATGGTTCGTGTTTCAAGTAGCTCAGTCTTTCAGAGGAGATTGTCTACCTATGATCCATCAGAGGCAAGACTCCAAATGTACTGTTGGATCCTTATCTAGAAAGACTGAAGCTTGGGTTTGATATTATTAAGAGGCAACTGGGAATTTTAAATCTATTCCACTTATGACTATGTTTTTATTTTTCCTTTGGCAAAACTACATTCAGTTCAAGCCCTTGTTTTAGTCGCTCTTTTTTTTTTTTTTTGGAACAAGAACTATGCTTGCATAGTTTCTAAATAGAAGCTGCGATCATGTACTCATTGTTTTTCTTAAGGTAGTTCCATCAAAAATAATGTGTCATGGGTGTGACTCTTATTGCAAAATCCCAGTCCACATGGGGATGAAACTGATATTCTGGGATGCCTATTTTGGACACACGTTCCTTTTCAGTAGGATGAGCTATCTATATCTGGGCACTAAAAAACCCAATGCTTTTCTTAATGGTATTTCTCCATCTAGTAGCTTCTCAGAGGTCTTCCTAAGCAAAGAATCTGGCAATATATTTGTAGTGCTGTTTTGTTAAGTGATGTTCTGACTCATACCAACCATGTATAGGATTTCTGAAGAGCAACTGCTGGGTTTGAACCACCGACCTTGTGCTTAGCAGTCCAGTACTTATCCTACTTGAAAGAAAATATTGTATTGGTTATGATGCCCAAAACATTTTTTGTTTTTTTTTTTCATTTTTGCAATGGAACTCAGAAAGAATCTAGTCCCATTAATTTTACATGTGAAAAATCTGGCATTACTGCTAAAGTTGAATTTTTAACTCCTCGTCATATGGAGGCACCGTTGGATAATCACTAGACTGCTAACTACAAGGTTAGAAGTTCAAACCCAGCAGTTGCTCCACTAGAGGAGAGGAGGCTTTCTGATACCATAAAGGTTTACATTCTCAGAAACACTATACAGGGTCACTAGGATTCAGAATGGACTTGATAACAGTGGGTTTGGGTTGGGTCATGTGGCAAGGGTCCCTGGGTGAAGCAAATGGTTAAGCACTCAACTACTAACTGAAATGAGTTCTTGTAGCATAGTAGGTTAAGCATCAGGCTGCCAACTGCAAGGTCAGCAGTTCAAAACTACAAGTCACTCTGAGGGAGAAAGACGAATTGTCTGTACCCATAAAGATTTATAGTCTCGGAAACCCTATGGAACAGTTCTGCTCTATCCTAAAAGGTAGCTAGAGTTGGAATCAACTTGATGGTAGTGAGTTTATGCTGCTACCACCTGACCAAACTAAAAACCAAAGCAAACCAGTTGCCGCGGAGTCCATTCTGACTCATGTCAACCCCATATGTGCAGAAGTGCTCCATACTGTTTTCAAGGCTGTGATTTTTCAGAAGCATATCGCCAGGCATAGATTTATATAACGTAGTGGTTCTCAAGATTCAGACGTCATACAAATCGCCTGTAGACGGAGCTTGTTAAAATACTGATCTTGATTCAGTAGTTCTAGGGTGAGGCTTGTGATTCTGCACTTCAAATGGCTTCCAGGCAATGCCCATATTGTTGGTCCCTTGTTTTACACTTTGAGTAGCAAGGGTGTCAAGAACATTAACTTGGGTTCCCATGCTAGTTCTGCCATTGAGAGACTGATCAAGTACGTCCCTTTCTGAGCTTCAGTCACTTTATTTGTAAAAAGGGAACTATAGACTCTAGTATGAAGGATTACAGTTAAATGACAAAATGTTTTAAGTAACACTTTCTAGCTCATGATAAGAGATTGTTCTCCTCCCTCTCCTTCACTCCCTGTCCCTTCAACCAGACCAGACTAACCCAAACAGTCTGATACTTTTTCTACAGATAATAGTTGTAGCAATGCAAAGTTCACTTGGGCTTTTCCTTAATAGGGAGATAAATACAGACCCTGTGCACTTTGTAGTTTACCTTACCTAAGCTTCTACCAAGGATCCCTCGTGGTGCAATGGGCTGCTAACTGAAAGGTGAGCGGTTCAAACCCACTAGCTGCTCCAGAGAGAAACAGTGAAAACGGAGGTAGTTTTTTTCCATAAAGATTTACAGTCTCAAACTTGGACATTGGCTACCCAAAATGGGGGCGGGGGGCTACAAAGGCAAGAAGTGACTGGCTTACAAGCTTTCAAGAGGAAGCCTAGCTCCAGAGGGCTCGGAGGAAGGTAGAATCCCCACTGAGTAGTATCCAATCTGTCTAGGCAGGGCTGATGAAAGGAGATACGGATGGGTCTCTTGTGATACAACGGGGAATAATTATTATCAGGCCTGATTGTGCGGGTTTGGAATGTAAAGGTAGATGTTTTGTAGCAAAAGGAGGGGAGTAATTGACTTTGCAGTTCAGGAGCGGAGGTCCCTGGGACCGTTAAGGGAGAAGAGTGGAGTGCAGGACCCTACCCAGAGAAATAGTGACTCCAGATATGGAGGCAGAGAAGATGACGTGGAGAATTGGAGCAGCTGGGGACTCTAGACCCAGAGAGGGAGAGGGGCTGTGTGCCCACGATCGTGGGGCAGACTTGCAGGGTATATCCTTTGGTTGGTTGATGCTTCATGGAGGGAAATGTAACCATGGCAGTGAAACGATATATGATAGGATGAATGTAAAGCTAATGTTCTCCCATGCAAACTATCACATAATTCACAACAAAACATTTAAAAATAAATAAATAAATAAATAAAATAAAAAGATTTACAGTCTCAGAATCCCTATGGAGCAGTTCTCTCCTGCCTTCTAGGATTGTGATTCAGAGGTAGTGGGTCAGCTTCTACCACAGCTTTCCCTGTGTAGAAGCACCTCATGCAAAGACATTCATTTATTCCTGAAAAGGTATCTGATGATGATATAGAGATAGGCATCTTGAAAACACTTGGTATCAAAATGTGGGAGTGCCTACCATCCTCTAACTCCCTCCTGGAATGTTGTTAAAGACACTTTCTCACTCCTTTCAAAATAGCCCATATCCGAGAAATGAATTCTCTTACTTTAAGGAAGTGTAGGACACAGGAAGCTTCCGGCTGTGGAGAACATTCTCTTTTCTCACCACAACCTCCCTCCGGAATTATCTTTCATAATTAATCATTTCATGTATTTGGAAAACCTTTATAGAGACACTCGGATGTGCCGAGGCCTTAATTAGGTTCTGTAGGGCATTCAAGCTGAGAAAGCAAGTAATTTTCCCATCAAAGCTTATAGTCTTTCTGGAAAATTAGCTTGCATGCTTTCAAGGTAACATACAATCATAAGCTAGAGCAATTTCTATTTGTATCTTTAGGTGCTAAGGAGAAGCAAGATAAGGAAAGACCATGATGGGCTGGAGTTAGTAAGGGTGGGATTTCTGGACCAGGTGAATTTTGAATTCCCTCCCATCATCTTTCAAAAGCATTTCCCGCCATTTAAAGGAACTTACCCTGGAGAAAGCCATTTAGGCTAATCACATAATGCTGCCAAGTGTCAGGTTCAGAAACATTGAAGTTGAAGTTAAGGCTATGGGCGAAGGGTCTGATCATAACTCCTGGCAATGAAAACACGTTTTGGATATATTAACCCATTCTTGGGACATTTTATTATTATTATTATTAATTCCCATGAACTCTTTCCCCCCCAGGCAATCTAAATGAAAAAGACCATAAAATGCCAAGTACCATTTTACTTTTACTCTTAATAATTGAATCCTTAAGTCATTACTGGGAATAGCCAGTTAATTGAGGCTGAAAATTCTGTGCAAGCAGATATCTGTCCAGTGAGTTCTGACAATGCAGAACATTGGGCACTTACCAGGAGGCTTCACCCTCTCAGTGAAGGTCGGCATGTAAGGACTGATGGCCAGAAGTAGCGTGTACATGCCAACGGTTATCACAGCAGCCAGAGAGGCATAGAAGAAGAAGTAAATGACCAAGATCAGGCCTGCAGGGTAATCAAAGATGACGGTGGTCAATGCTTGCCAACCAGCCTTACCTCCCCCACCCTATGTAGTTATATAATGTAAGTTATATAAACTTGAACTATAAGTTATATAATTTATATAACACTTGATAAATTGTATAACACTTGAACTCATGAACCAGACCAACCCCAACACATGAAAAGTCTTTACAAAAACAAACAAACAAACAAAAAAACCCACACCACATTCCCCAGAGTCAGTATGTCCTTGCCCATTCTGATTTCACCAATTTTGGAACTGATGAGAATTGTTTCCGGGGTCTGACTGCAGTTTACCTTTACAACATCTCCAACGGAAGGGCTTGCTGAGCAAATGATGATCATGAACAAGATTATAATGGAGTGGAATTTAAAGACTACCCAGGGCAAATTGCTTATAAGTCCTCTGGGCAATGGTTGATGTTCTAAGTACAAATCATCCTTCCCTATTCATTAAAGCAGGTGCCCTGAAGAGTCCTAGCAGCTTGGTTCCAGTGATTATACGTATTCGTAAGTGATGAAAACAGCATCTCTTTTCACATAGTCTAGAATTCAAATTTTGATTACTGTCCATTGAACTTGCTTCTAATCAAGGCAGAATAAGATTTGACCCTACGTATTTCAAACCTTATTCATTTGTAGCAAGTTTAAGTGGTTCTGTTCTTCAAATAGGATACTAGCACAGGGCAAGGAAAGGAGGAGAAGGAAATTGCATTTAATAACTGTCACTTGCTACTTGTGAGCTTGGGTAAGTTATAGAACTTCTCTATATTTTCAATTCCTCACAGGTAATATAGGTATAAGTTTAGCACTTTCTCCATAGCCTTATCTATAGCTCAAACACTATCAGAAATTCAACCTTTCCTTGAACATATCCTGACTGTACCACTTCCTGTCTAATTATGGGCATTCTGCTCACTTCTCTGAGCCTCCATTTCCTCATCTGTAAAATGAAGACACCCAACGAGATGAATTGGCCAAGTGGCAGCATCGATGGACTCAAGCGTGGCAACAATAGAGAGGTTGGCCCAGGATTGGGCAGTGTTTCGTTCTGCTGTGCATAAGGTCGCTATGGGTCGGTACTGATTCGATGGCACCTAACAACAACAACAAAAATGAAGACAATAATGGTACTTACTTTTTAGAGTTGAATAACGCATAGAAACAGCATAACAGAGAGAGTGGTAGATAGTAATCTATCAATAGCAGTCATTGTCATCATCATTATTAATAGTATTGTTATTGCTATAAATCCAGAAGCAAGGCAGTGTGTAGTCCCACTTCATGGGCTTTAGTAAGACTAGGTTGGCCCCAGAATTAGTCAGCACTTAGTGAGGGAGTATGTGTGAGATGGCTGATGAGAAGCTCTTTTCAAGTTCTCCTTGGGGGTCCTACCAGGCAACAATACCTGGCTCTGGTTCACAGCATTAAACTACAGATTTGAGCAGAATTATGAATTGTAATCTGGAACTTTGCTGTACCTAAAACTGAATCCAAATATTAATTTTTCAAATTGAACTTTGAACCAAATAAAGTTAACCAAAAAGGGGGAGGAAGTAGGAGAAAGGGAGAGAAACCTCTGATTATTCCCAAAAATCCAACTGGAAATGAAACTACTTTTTTTTATCAGATGAACTAAAAGCAGAACTGGATCATGAACATATTGATACAATTGGAGTCCCTAGTGAAGAAACAGTAGTGCCTGGGGCCTGTGATATGTAACTACTGGCTATCTTGGTGTGGTGCTGTACGATCAGCACTAGACTGAGAACCACAGGTTGGCAGTTCAAACCCACTAGCTGCTCCTCAGAAACTCCATTAAGGGTCACTATGAGTCTGAACCAACTGGACAACACTTAGCAACAATTGACTATCCTAGTGT
Source organism: Chrysochloris asiatica (assembly GCF_000296735.1). Taxonomy (NCBI): domain Eukaryota; kingdom Metazoa; phylum Chordata; class Mammalia; order Afrosoricida; family Chrysochloridae; genus Chrysochloris; species Chrysochloris asiatica. The sequence continues at coordinate 46,595 of NW_006408701.1, forward strand.
TTTGTGTTTCCTACTTTCCACCCTCCCCCATCCACATCCTGGTAATGGACAACAGTTGGAGCCGTGTTGGGGAGCTGGAAGACTCAGTTTCATGGATGAAGAGAAAACAGTGGACTATGGGTATGTTTTCTTGGCAATAGCTTCCTTCTTGCCCAGGATATGTAGCCGGGAAGCTACAGACTGGAGAATGACACTAGCAATAAGTCCCTTCAGCCTCAACTGGAGGGGGTGCCCTGGAGTCTTTGATGGGTTAACAACCTCAGCCAAACCCCCAGGCAAAACCCAGCACTATCTCCATCTGAACTCATTGATTCTTCCAACCCTATCTACTCCAGATGTCTACATTTTATTTGGATCCCTCTCATAGGAAACCCAAGATTCCCTCCAGGCTTGGACAGACTAGGTACCAATGCTCCCAACTCTTCATGTCTCCCACCAAAGCACTTTATCAGGCCCTGGTATCTTGGTAAGAGAATGAATTCTAGTGTTCTTACAACGTGGGCATGTATCCCGACACTGTCACTTATTAACTATGTGACTTTAGAGAAGTTACTTACCCTCTCTAAGCCTCAGTTTCTGCATCTGTAAAATGGGGATAATAATATTACTAGCTCATACGGTTGTTTTTTTGTTTTTTTGTTTTTCAGTATCCAATAAAATAACCTATAGGTCCTAAAACTAGAGGTTGCCCAGTTACCAAAGGGAAAACCCAGAGTATAATAACTGTCTGGGGATATGTTGGATACACTGATGTCCAGGCTTGGGCAGGGTTTCAGCAAAAAGCCTAAATGAGCAACTAGCTCTCAGGAGAGCAGACAGAAATTCGTATGCTTGGTAGTCTTGGTATTGGCATCACTATTTACCATTTGCTTAGGGGTAGCCTAACAGAAGATGCCTGAATTCCTATTCCTTAGACTTACTACCCAGTTTCTAATTAAGTTTCTAATGACCTAGCCATGGCCTACTGCACAGTGTCCCCACTACCACATTCTTCAAGGACACTGAATGTTCCCCCCTCACTCCCATTTATTACTCAATGAATTGTCCTCTACAGGAACAATTCAAATAAACTCATCTCATTGGGTGAAATTCCAATGGCTAGCTGTTTAAGGGTGAATGTACAGCTCTCCCTCCCACAGTCCCAAGTGTATTTTCACAGGGACTGTTCTTCTAGTCCTCTTTAGGCAAAGGAAAAGCAGCTGTCCCTGCTTTGGTGCCCCAATGGTTATCTTAAATTTGTATACAGCTTTCAGAATGTTGGAATGTCCCTTGAATGGTACATTTGTTCCACTTGAGAGTTAGAGGGATGGGCAGAGGTGGGGCTGGGAACTGAAGAGGAGTGAAGGGAAGTGGATGTTGTTCAGAGTCCGCACCTGCTATTCCTAATTCCAGGAAGCAGGCCTGGCTGTTTCACCCTGGCTGAGCTTTTTGTTGCTGAATTAGAAACTTAAACCATAAGTGACAGAGTTCTCAGCCAAAGGGGCCTTTAGAAAACTCAACCATCAAATTCTAGACCCTTGACACTAGGTTGCCTCTATGGTGTCCTCTGACTTTTTCCTTTTCAGGCAGATTAACTGAGTTCCTAGCCAGCAGCTGCTCTTTTTCTGGGCTGTGCAGAGAGTGTGACAAGTGTGAATTTACCACTGGTGAAATCTCCTGAAGAGGAAGTGCATCAAGGGAGCACTGGGAAAGATGTGACTGAAAAGTGGTGGCAGCACGTGGTACAAAGAGGATATGTAAAGAAATACAATTCTGCCATTGACCAAACAAGAGGAGGCTCAGTCTTCATCTCTACCAATGATCCTCCTTAAACTGAACTCTTATGTGTCCACCATGGGACAGTGAAGCACCCTACAAGCTGGGGTCAGGAGTAGGTCTCCTGGGTTTCCTTTTCTGACATTAGTAGGTGACATGATGAGACTTGATCAATGTAAATCCTTGGCTGGGTAGTCAAGGACTTGAGTCTCATGTCCTAGAAATAATCTTCTGCACAGTACTTTCAATTTGACCATTTTTATCATCTTGTTGGTGCCTCCCACTAATCTTGTAAGAAAGGCAAGGCAGACATTATTTCCCTCATTTGGCAGGTGAGGAAACTGAGGCTAGCCAGAGGAAATGATGAGCCCAAGGTCACATGGGTGGAAATTGATGGGGCTAGGACTTAAGGTAAATTCTCCTTTTCTAACTCATTCTCACTGCCTCTGTACTGAAAGCAATATCAGGTCCAGTGAATTTCAGCCACACAATTGAGTATAATCACTTTGAGTTTGTTCTGATGGGATCTGCCCACAATCATGACATTTCCCTAGGGCCTAGTCCTTTTAAATGAAATACTAAAAGAAGTTTGCAGACAATGCATGCAGCATATGGTAAAGGCACCCTGAACAACAAGCCCAAAGCAAAGGACACCGGCTGGGGCACTGGAATGACGGGGACTTACTCCAACTCTGACCTGTTCGGGCCAGAGACATCCTTTGCTCCGGATCCCACAGGTATTCATTCATGAGCTGCAATTTCTGCCACCAGGTGTTGCCTGTTGGCTGACCCTGACCTTCTTCCTCCTCCTTTTGTTCTTCTTCATTCACTTCCTCCTCAAAATTGGGTACCCCCATCACCCGAACATCTTCCTCTGCTTCCTCCTCTTCATCTGCCAAGTAGTTCTGGTTCACTTCATCCTGATCATCCTGAATAGTGACAAATCACAATCCCCTTTGTGAGACACATTTCCAGTGGAGCATCTCACCAGCCAAAAAAATACATGCAGAAAGACTCAATATTTTGGAAACATTACACATTTCCACTTTTCCATAAAATACCTATTGTTACAGAGGCAGGCTTTCTTTCTCTTTGTTCTTTAAGGGTAAACTGCCTTTCTCTGAACCACTTTGACTCAGTATACTTTCCACAAAAGTGCAACTTTTATTCTCAGCTTCAGGCACTTGGGCTCTTTCTTTAGGACTGCTTATTTCACTACCATGTCCTGGGGCCTTCACCTGCTGCTTAACTTTGCCTGGCCTGTCAGCGCAAAGCTGAGCTAAATGCTGGAGGATGGCATTGTTTCAGACACTTCTTTACATGATGGAAACAAGTCTAAACTGGTTTCATCCAAACATCCAGTAAACTTTCAGCTGCCAACCTTCATCATCCCAAGTTGTATTTAAAAATAGCCTGGATCAGACATCAGACAGAGAAGCAAGCTGCTGTACCCATCCTCAGGACTTAGACGGACTTCCTCAAATAAGTAAGTCATGGTGTGTGTGTGTATGGGATTTGTTGCCCTAGCTGAAAACTCTGCCTACCTGAAGCTGGTTGGGCAGATCACTGAAGTTTGGAACCCCAATGCACTCTAGACAAAAAGCTGTGCATGTAATAAGTGCTCAGCAAATATTGATCACCACCATTACTTAACATGGAAACTGTAACTTCTGAGTGATTCTGTAAAAATTTTACAAAAGAAAAGTCCAAACTTCATCAAGTGGTGTTTCAAATCTCTTCTAGCCACAGATGGGAGAGTTGGGTCTTTGCTCTTTGGGGGTCTGCCAAGGCTCACTGCAGCAGTAGAAAAGGCAGCCACCCTCCCTTCTTTGTGCTGTCCAAGTCTGAAGAGTGGCAGGGCCTCTGCACCTGTTGGGGGCTGGATGTGTCAAATGATAGGACCAGGGGCTCTGTGCTGCCTTTTTTTCTGTATGATTCCTCAAAGGCCACTTAGAGGGCACTCAGCTAGAAATGCTGCATTTGGTGGGGAATTCAGTAAACGAGCTTTTTCAAAATCAATATAAGTGATACGGTGTGACAAGGCTCTACTTTGCCACTCAGCACTATCTGGTTCTTGCATCAGGGTCTCAGAGTTCTCTAATTTGTTCAAATGTACAGTTTTATGTCACACATATATAAGAACTGACAGAGACCTTCAATATCTGCTTGTCCAACTGAGGATAAGAAAGGGGACATAATCTAGTCAAAGCCACACAGCAAGCTCATGATAAAGTTGACTGTCTCAGAACCTTCCTTGATACCCTGGACAATGATTTTTTTTTTTTTTCTTCTATCACATGGAGTACAAGTGCTTAGAGGTGATTTAGCAGATTCATGAAGCACAGCATTGTGTTAGACTGTGTTCCCAAGAGATTGAAGAAATTTACAATCAAGGGTTTCTGACTTTGACATGGGCTCACAGTGTAAGATTTAGAGGAATAGACCCCATCACTCATTGTTGAAAGCATTAATAAATATTCTTAAATCTTGTTTGCTTGTGTGTGAACCTAGGCAAAGATCTTACCTCCCAAACTATATTCTGAGGGCCCAGGGGGCAGAGTATATATATTTTAAACCCCTTGATGGACCTTCACAATGTGAAGCCCAGAGCTAAATACCCAGTGGGTACTGACCAAATGTCATTGATAACTGCCTGACTTAAAGCTCGAAGCCAGGACTCTGGAGAATGCTATCATAGAGCTTGTCACCCTGATCTCAGCAGTCATATGGGTTGTAGAGGATTGAAGTATAGCATTTCATCATGGAGTAATTTTTACTCCTTTTACATTTCCTGAACAAATTCATTTTTGTTTTTACTGCTCTTGCACACCTACCACCTCTGCTCCACAGAGGAAGCGGTTGGCCTTGGCCTCAGCCTGATCTTAGATAAGCGCTCTCATGATAACTCCATTAAAGATGGCTTGTCATTGAAGTCTTGCTGTTCTAGGAAAAATTAATCTCAGAGTTAATTTCCCCACAGCTCTCACATTTCCTGAACTTTACTTCAGGAACCTCAAATATCCTTTTACCATAGCACTGGGCTACTAATCTCAAGATTGGCAGTTCAAATCCAGTAACTGCTCTTCAAGAGAAAGAGGATGCTTTCTGCTCTCGTAAAGATTTACAGTCTCAAAAACCTCATAAAGGATTGCTATGAGTTGGAATCGACTTGATGGCGGTGGGTTTGGTTTGGGGGAACCTCATGTTGTACAAGAGCTGGTTTCCTAAAAAGTTCTTCATTAATTAAATCCTATGCAAAATTCACTTTTCATGAGCTTTCTAATGAAAACCAGTAGGGAATCCTTTGGTAATAAGAATATTTACCCCCAGCATCCTGTTGTCAGTTTCCTAAAGTGGCACTGTTCTCATGTGATAGTGTATGTGAATGTGCTGAAGCCATCATGTTTCCCTAAAAGGGAAGATTCTGATGGGTAGAGGGTGACTCCATTTTGAACAATCAAAATACACAAATATATAAACCAACAATATGACCCAAAGGATAAATGTGTACCCTGCATTGAGTAACACCCTGTAAACATTTGATCACTTGGTTAATTTTTAAAGATAAATAAGCACACGACTATTACACACTGCATCAAATCATTTCTTTCTAATTTACTCAAATATTCCCCATAAGAAGTAAGTTCCCTTGATGCATGTAAAACCAAACCAGCTGTCAACTGTTGAAATTGTGCATGCTTCAAAAATAGTCCATGGAAAAGAAGTCAAGGAAGGAGTAGTTGAATATCCCACAGAGTCTGATGCTTTTGAGAGCTAGAAGGGAGTTTGGGGTGTCAAAAGAAAGACTCTACACAGTTTAACTATAAACACTAAGGGAAGCCCTCTGTAGGTTTTTATGAGCTAGAAGAATTGGTAGTCTTCTGTCTTGACTGTTGATATTCTTTACTTAACTCCCTGGGTATATAATCTTTGAGGGAGATTTCAGATTACACCCCACTGAAAGTACTGTGTAAGGCATAGATTAATGGGCTGCCTGGTGTGGCGCTGTGGGTTAATGCACCAGACTGCAAAGCTGTTTGAACTGCAAGGTCTGTGGTTCAAGCTCACTAGCCGCTCCTCAGAAACCCTGTACAGGGTGGCTATGGGTCAGAACCAACTCGATGGCACTTAACAACAACAATAGCAAGGTCAGCAGTTCAAACTCACTAGCTACTCTTCAGAAGCTCTATATAGGGTCACTATGGATTGGAATCAACTCGATGGCACTTAACAAAACAAAATAAAAAAAGCAAAGAAACTTTGATAAAGACATTTGTGATTATCAAATGCATTCTGGAGTTAAGTGATAACACCAAAGGTGTGTGTGTGTGTGTGCATTAGACAAAATAGGATGGCAGGCAGGATGGCAGTGGGTGGGATGGATGGGCGCTAGGGTGGTTGCATACTGCACCATGTAATGGAAGGAGCACAAAATTTGAAGTGAAGAGACTTGCATTCTCACTTTGATTTCTCCACTAACTTACAAGTCATTCCTGGGTTCTAAGCCCCAGAAACTGCCTTTTCTTAATAAAAGGTTCTGGAAAGATGATGTCTAGGATTCCTCACAGCTTTTTATATCAAGGATTCTATGCTTATAGCTAGAGTTTAGAATTTCTGCTTTAGAAAAAGAGCAGCTGAGTTCCCAAGAAACTACCACCCTAAGGGACTGAGACAGCTGGGTAGGCAATGTCTTTCCTTTCCGCTTCCCCTCCCCTTATCTTTTGGTTAAATTCCTTGCTATCAGAATGAAACCCCTAATCCCAGATTCTAAAAGGTCTGTTTAAACCAATAAAAAAATGTACAAGTTCTCTTATTCTCTGGCATCTTCCCCTTTTTTTTATCCATGCTTTTGTTTGCCAAGAAGAAGGACTTCTCTTTCCCTCCAGCAATCTGAGGTATCCGGGGGTTCTTGGAGCCATTGCTCTCTCTTGTAGCTTGGGATTCCATGAACTTCACTGACTATGTTTAGCACAAAAAGAGCAGCCATAAGCCCAGACCTACACAGCCCCCAGCCTGCCCCACTAAAAAGGGACAGCAAAATGCTATGCTCCCTGGGACTCACAAGTCTGTAGCGATAACCATGAGGAAAATTCGGAGCCCTTCTGGACCGGAGTTGCCTTCTCATGGCTGTTCAGTGGGCAAAGCCGCAGCAGAGGCAGACAAGTGGGCAAGAGTTCTGGAACTTCTGCTGGTACAGGAGACACTGGCTGCTAGGGACACTTGGCGCCTAGTAACAGTGAACCCTCCTGGCATGAGCTCTTCCTCAAAATAATCTAACATGCCCCTCTCTCATTGGTTGGCCCCTTCCCTGAATCAAGGGAAAGCCCTTATGGAAAAGCAAGCTCATCATTACAGAGAGGGGGTGATATTCTGGGTCACAAGGACAAGCTACTCACCCCTCCAACTTCATGTCTCTTCTCACCCCCCTGCCTTTCGCCAGTGCCTGGTTATACAGTAGGTCCAATGGAAATCTTAAATTGTGTTTTTCTCAATTGTAAATTGTATATCAGCAGGGATAGGATTTGGGTAGGAGTTGGAGTGAAGAAATATGGTTAGGAATACCTTTTTTTTTTTTTTCATAGGCTGATTTCATACAAAAGGATCCAGGGTGTCAGGAAGCATTTCCTGTGCCCCCACCCACCCATATGCTCACAACAAGTCACCTACAATACTCCTTATTTGTGTCACTCTATGAGCCTCTTAATGTGTGGATTATGCTTCTGGTTTAAGAGACTAGGACCACCTCCTTTACTCCCCTTTGCCAAAAAGAGGGTATTGGAAAAAGAAGTCTTTTGTAACCCACATGTCAGAGCGACCCATTAGTCACTGCCTCCTCACACACACATACACACACCCCTTGGAATCCTGGCCAAATTTCTGTAGTGGTTGAGATCTATATTTATCACTTAGCATCAGGGCAGGGAACAAGCCAGAACTCTGCAGTGTCAGTTTCCCAGACATCTACAACTCCTGAAGCCAATGTGGAGAATGATTAGAGAAAAATTAGCAGAAACGGCCAAAATACCATGTGGCGATTTTGGTCTGTTTGGTCCACCCAACTATAGGCTGGGTGGCTAAGAAGCTTAAGTGGATTTGTGATCCTTCCTTCAATCATCACCCCCAACACACACACACACACACACACACACACACACACACACACTCCTCATTACATTCAAGTAGTTGATAAGGTTGCAGATGCTGAGATTCTGGGCATATTCACAAACAAGCATATCACTTAGATTGCTAAATTTATTCATAACTCAAATTCTAGGCTATTCTGATGAAACACCATCATTGTGGTTAATTTTAAACAAGGATTCCCTTTACTGGAACATTACTAATCAGTACTCTTCCTCAACACAGTCTTCCTCATACCCTTATTTGAAGAGAAAGAGTCCACTTAAGATTTTGATAAAAGCAAAACATATTTCAAGGGAAATCTTGTATCAGTAGATAGATGTTGAGCTCTATTTCTTATACCTTCTCCAAGCAAGTCTTTGACATGATTCCTGATATTACATATAAGAACCCTGATGTCCTAGGGAATCTCAAAAACCAAAGGCTAGGTTAACTGGCCTTGCTTTACTAAGGCAGAAAAGAGTACCGTCATTTTGGCAGCATTTTAAAAATCAAAAGTGGGAGGACACAAGATGAATGGCAGTGATGTCATGGTAAATCAGGTAACTAAAATTCCATTCTCCAGAATCTCTCATTCCTTAGGATCTGGGTACCTGAGGGTTTGATATATACGTAACACATTTGCAATGGGATTTTACTACAGCCCAGGCTGCTTCTGGAATGCCAAATGTTGGGTGGGATAAAATAACCAAATCACATAGGATTTCAAAGACAGAAATCTCTAGGAGTTCACACTAAAAAGACTTCAGTTAAAGGAGAAATCATTTCTGCCAATTTTGAAACAACATTATTTGCTTTAGAGTGCTGCAAAATGGAGTCAGATAAAGTGGTCAGTTAAGATGACAATGAAGCAGGGGCTACAGAGGCCATAGAGAAGGAAGAAAGGGGAGGTTTTGAATTTGAGAGCAGATTCAAAGGCAAATGATTCAAATTTCTAAAACTTCATGTCTAGTCCTTGAGCACACTTGTTGTCCTGGTTGTCTGCTCCAGTTAAACAACAGGTTTGTTGGCAATGGCAACTGAGAACAGAAACATTTTTGGTGGTATTAAGATCCTCCTTTTTCCAAAGGGATGAAGAAATGACAGCACCTTCCAAATAATATTTGATTTTATCATGAGATGAATTAGTTTATGGCATCTGTTCTTGTAGGCCATTTCTACAGTTGTATGGAAGGAACTTGGTGTGTTTCCAGAGCTATCAAAGAGCTGTTTTATATTCTCCCTGCCTCAGAGTCTCTGGGAGGCAGTGGCAGTGCTAAGAGTGTGTGGACTATACAAGGTGATACTGTCAAAGGGGTGACACCAAAATGACTGTATAAATTTTTGTGTAGCATTTCAGTAGAAATTTATTATTTTAAAAAAATTAGCCCTGCAATTAGCTATAACAACAACAACAATATGCTTTGTAAGTCCAGCTCATATGTATGGATCTACATACTAGGTCAAAATTCTGTTAATTTGCTTCTTGCACTTTCTAATGCACACTGGTAAGGGTCTCTACTGCCAAGTTACAATGATGTTTTGAATCTTTTGGTTTCATGTGCATGCACTACAAGCATGCACTGTTGTTTTCATGGCTGCCAGTGTTTTTATAATCACTGATTTGGATAAACTTCTTTAGTGTTTTACCCAGCATATAGTGGTAATTAGTATTTGTGAGACTATATATCAACAACTTTTGAGATTGAAGTAGTAATTAAAGAAAAAGAAAGAAAAAAATGATAAAGCTTCTTTTCAGTTACTAATAATGTTATGACAAATAATGTGATTAAATGTAGAAAGAACTGACAGAACAATTTTGTTGTTAGTACTCATATAAAACTATTACATTTAAGCAATTTACAACTATATGAGGGAACTTCAAAAAAGTTAATGGAAAAAATGGAATTAAAAGATAATGAACTTCAAGAAGGGGGAGGGTTGGAAGAAAAAGAAAGATAGGGGAGCCCTGAGGCAAGTTTGCATGGGATAAATGAGACAGAGGTAAAAAGTGGTGTATACTCAACCTTGGAACAGCAGGACTCTGTGATACAGGGATTGAGACATAGTCTGAAGAGGGGAAATAATGTGAAGATGCTTGACTGACTTATGAATATTGGTTTCCCTTGCCTATTATTGTAAAATAAACCGTTCAGTGTGATAGAAAGGAATGTCAGGAAACATGATTACAGAAAGCTTGTAAGCCCATCTTCAGCCTATAACTTATTGGAATACCTTAAAGGGGTTCTAGAACTTGCCCAGTGAAATAGGCTTCATGCAGAGCCTTTGCAGTGTATAGGATCTTAGGTAGAATCCTGAGTCCCATCCAGAACCTTAGGAGGTGGGACATTCCCACTAGAAAGGACAAGCAGACCAGCCTGAAACAGCTAGAGCAATACAAGTTACATCTTCAAAGACGGATCAGCGGGAAAAATCCAAAACAAAAATGGCAGTTTGATTGTCTACTATAAGAACAAGCAAGTTGTTCGCAGGAGAGCCATCAAGGCAAGCAATCAAGTTCCTTCAGGACAAACCTCCCTCCAAGACTGAAACTCAAAGGGAACAAATAAGTAGGCATATGAATTTGCTGGTGACCATGTTAGTCTATCAGTGAGTGGGAAACGGGGAAAGGCAGCACTGAAGAAATGGTTTGAGTTCAACCTTGCTCCATAGACTCCCATTGACCTGGAGATGAGAGAGAGAAGGAGAAGGGCTGGTGGGTCAGAAGTGTGGTGAGACCTGGGGACTCCTGAGCTCATCTACAAGGACATAGCCACAGAGGGCTAGAGCTGAGAGTGAAGCAGTCAGCTAATATGAAGTGAGGGGAGATACACAAGAGTATCCAAACTTTCAGATAGTAGCCATTTGACCTAGCCTCAATGGCTTAATAATCAGAACTCAACTAGAGGAAGATTTAAAAAAAAAAATTTTTTTTTTTTGGATGACGGGACAAAGTGTAAATTGCTATAATTTGATGAACTTTACCTATATTTACAGATGTTGTTAGGTGTCATCGAGTCAGTACCAACTCATAGTGACTCTATGCACAATAGAATGAAACACTGCCTGGTCCTGGGCCAACCTCGCAATTGTTGCCACGCTTGAGCCCATTGTTGCTGTCACTTTACTACTCCATCTCACTGGGGGTCTTCCTCTTTTTCTCCAGTGACAG
>NW_006408701.1:58466-61769 GCF_000296735.1 Chrysochloris asiatica
TACAACCTTGTCACACATCTTTCTTAATTTTAAAACATTCAGTGTTCCCAGGTTCTGTTCAAACAAACTGCCTCTTGGTCCAGGTATAGATTCCTCATGAGCACAATTAAGTGTTCCGGAATACTCATACTTCACAATGTTGTCCATAGCTATTCACGATTCACATAATCGAAAGCCTATGTGTAGTCAATAAAGCACAGGTATTCTGGTATTCTCTGCTTTCAGCGAAGACCCATCTGGTGTCAGCAATGATATCCCTCATTCCACGACCACTTCTGAATCCAGTTTGAACCTCTGGAAGTTCTCTGTCAATGTATGCTTGCAGTCGATTCTGTATTACCTTTAGTAAAACTTTAGTTGCATGGGATATCAAAAAGATTGTCCGATAATTTCCACATTACATTGGGTCACCTCTCTTTGGAATGAGCACAAATACAGATCTCTTCCATTCAGGTGGCCAGACAGTTGTCTTCCAAATTTCTTGGCATAGATGAGTGAGTGCCTCCAGTGCCACCTCTCTTTCTTGAAATTTTTCAATTTTTATTCCATCAATTCCTGTTGCCTTGTTCTTTGCAAATTAATACCTTCAATGCACCTTGGACTTACTCCTTCAGTATCATTGGCTCTTGATCATATGCTACCTCTTGAAACGGTTGAACATCAGTCAATTCCTTTTGGTGCAGTGACTCATCATTCAGTAATTTCCCCAGAGAATCCTTCAATAACAAAAGTCCAGGATTGAATTTTTTCTTCAGTTTCCCTAGCTTCAGAAATGCTGAGCATGTTCTTCACTTTTGCTTTTCTGACTCCAGATTTTGCATAATTCATTGAAATATTTGACTTTGTCTTCTCAAGCTGATCTTTGAAATTTTCTGTTCAGCTCTTGTACCTCCTTATTTCTTCCATTTGCTTTAGCATCTCTACGTTGGAGAGCAAGTTTCCGTGTCTCTTCTTACACCCATTTTTATCTTTTCCTTCTTTCTTGTCTTCTTAATCACTTTTTGCTATCTTCCTTTATGATAATCTTGATGTCATCTCACAAATCTTCTGGTCTCCAGTCTTTAGTGGTCAATGTATCAAATCTGTTCTTCAGTTGATCTCTAAATTCAGGTGGGATGTTCAAGGTTATATTTTGGCTCTTGTGGCCTTGTTTTCATTTTCTTCAGCTTCAGTGTGAATTTTCATATGAGCAATTGATGGTCTGTTCCACAATCTGCCCCTGGACTTGTTTTGGCTGATATGGGCCTTTTCCACTGTCTCTGTCTGCAGATGTAGTCAATTTGAATAATAGTGATATTAACTGGTCTTCCCTGTAGGCAGATGGATACTATTCTATCATAGACAGTGTTGTACCTCATGACTGATCTGGATATGTTCTTTTTGACAATGAATGCAACACCATCCCTCTTCAATTTCTCACTCCCGGCATAGTAAAACATGTGGTTGTCAGATTCAAAATGGCCAATACCAGTCCATTTCAGCTCACTAATGCCTAAGATATTGATGTTTATGCATTCTATTTCATTTTTTACAATTTCCAATTTTCCTAGATGCATACTTCGTACATTCCATGTTCTGATTATTAATAGGTGTTTACAGCTGTTTCTCTGTATTTTAAATTGTGCCCCATCAGCAAATGAAGGTCCCAAGGGCTTATTCCCACGGGGTTTAGTTCATTCACATCATCAAGTCAACTCTACTTTGAGTACTCTACTTTGAGTGCCTTCCAGCCTGAGGGCCTCATTTTCCAGCACTACATCTGACAGTGTTTCTCTGCTATTCATAAGGTTTTCAGTGACTAAATATTCAGAAGTAGCTTGTCTCTCCTTCTTCCTAGCCTGTCTTCTAGTCTGGAAACTTATCTGAAACCTGTCCACCATGGGTGACCCTGTTGGTACTTAAAATAGCCATGGCATAGCTTCTAGAATCACAGCAACTCACACTGACAGATGAGTGGTGGATACTTATGGATGCAGTAGCTCAAAATACCAACTGAGAGTAAAGGAATATTCACATCAAATATCAATCCTATCCCCTCTGTATACAGGGTAGATAGTGACAGGCAACTTAGGCATTGGCTACCTAAAATGAGGGTGTGATAAAGGCAAGAAGTGACTTGCTTACAAGTTTTCAAGAGGGGGTTTAGTTTAAGAGTGTGTGGGGGAAGAAAGAGTCTACACTGAATAGTTTTCATCTTGTCTAGATGGGTATGGTGAAAAGAGATGGGGATAAGATTCTTATGATTCAATAGTGAGAAATTGCTATCATGAATAATTGTGACTGTCACAACTGTAAAGCTAGAACTTTTGCAACAAAAACAGAGGGGTAGTAGAAGTGGGGCTTGTTGGCAGATGGGGTAGAAGTGCAGTGAAGTTCTCCATCAGAAATGACACAGAATACCAGGTGAAGCGGGTTCAGGGCAGAGCTCCAAAACTCTGAACCACATATGTAGGAATATTTTAAAAGTTTGAAAACTTATATCTAGTGAACTTGTAGCAGAAGCTAGAAATCTCATACGTTAGAATCTGCCAGGCTCAGCAGGCCAGAGCCAACAACTTGTGTGAGACCAAAAGGCAAGACCAAGCAGGGGAGCAAGCAGACCCACCATGGACTAACACCTGCAAGAACCTTGAAGACAAAGGTGGACAATATTCTTTGTATTGTTTTGTTTTGTTCTGTTGTTTTTGTTTGTTTGTTTTTTGGTATCTGTTCACTGGCCTCTAGCTGTCTGTGCACCTCCATTCTGGTGACTAGAGGGGGTGCCCGAGTCAGTGGACACCCCTCACCCCCACCACTGTGGGTGCTTCTGCCATGCATGCGCACAGATCCTCTCAGCATTTAAAGGGCCAGTCTCCACTTAAAACCAACCAGCAGCATAAAATGGCCACAGCTGACCCTGAACTGTTTATTAATGGGGAAAAGGCCAGAACAGGGGTTGTGGAGTGGGAGAAAGTCTAAAAATAAAACAGGCCGAAAAGTAAATCCTGAGGTACAGCATAACAACAAACAGTGGCATCTTGAAATTTATAAGGCAGCCTTGAAGGTAAGAAGCTGAAAGGATATTAAAGCCTTACTCAGATTAGGCTACAATTTTTTTTCGCTTCTCTCTTCTCTCTCTTTTCTGCAATTATAGACTATAGTATCCAAACTGGTTTTTGGTGTGTTTTTTCTGTTGTTGTTGTTTTGTTTTTCCTGTTGCCATTTTGGTTATGGGGTTTTTCTTATTCCCCCTTTTAGCTTTAGGTGGCTCTTTCATTCCCTATATTACCCAAGAAGAGACAGCAATTGCTGCCATATAGTCAA
>NW_006408701.1:63449-63953 GCF_000296735.1 Chrysochloris asiatica
CACACACACACACACACACACACACACACACACAAAACATAATGGCAGCAATTAATCCATATCTCTGGTAGCGTAGTGGTTACGAATCAGGCTGTGAACTGCAAGGTCAGCTGTTGGAAACTACAAGCTGTTCTATAGGAGACAGATGAGGCATTCTGCTGCCATAAAATGTACTGCCTCAGAAACCCTGTACAGGGTCGCTATGAGTCGGAACCGACTCCATGGCACATAACTAAAAAATAAACATAATGGCAGCAATTAATCCATACCTATAGGGTCACTATGGGTGGGAATCGACTTGATGGCACTTTACAACAACAACATCAATAATTACACTGAATGTAAACGGACTAAATGCACCAGTTAAGAGACGGAAGGTGGCAGAATGGATAAGAAAACAAGAGCCTTAAATATACTGTCTGCAAGAGACACATCTTACACACAGAGACAAAAACAGATCAAAAGTCAAAGGGAATGGAAGCAAATACTGTTGAATGATAATTC
>NW_006408701.1:65688-67039 GCF_000296735.1 Chrysochloris asiatica
ATATCAGACAAGGGACTAATTTCTAAAATATATAGGAAACTACAACACCTCTACAAGAAAAAGACAAATAACCCAATTAAAAAATGGGCACAGGACATGAGCAGACACGTCACCAAGGAAGAGATATGGGCAGCCAACAAATATATGAAGAAATGTTCACAATCACTAGCCATTAGAGAGATGTAAATCAAAACAATGAGATATCATCTCACACCAGCAATAACAGCAAAGATCAAAAAAGTAGAGGACAATAAATGCTGGCAAGGATGTGGAGAGACTGGGACGCTCCTGCATTGTTGGTGGGATTGCAAAATGGCCCAGCCTCTTTGCAAAGCAATATGGAGCTTCCTCAGAAATACGAGCCATAACACTTGGAGATATGTGCACACCAATGTTCATAGCAGCACTATTTATAATAACAAAAAGATGAAGACAGCCTAAGTGTCCATCAACTGAAGAATGGATAAAGAAACTTTGGTACATACACACAATGGAATAGTATGCTACCTTGAAGAACAACAAGGAAGCTGCAAGCCAACGCATAACATGGATGAGCCTTGAGGACATTATGTTGAGTGAAATTAGTCAGTCACAAAAGGAGAAATACTGCATAGGATCATTATTGCAAAAGAGTAAGAAAAAGAACCCACCCTAAAAGGGGGAAAAATTATATATATATATATTTGATGATCACCAGGATGTAGGAATGAGAGGAGGCGAGGGAGGGAGGGGAAGATAGAGCACAGGGTAAGGAATAGACACAGGATAGCTTGGGTGGGAGGTGTGGGGGGCGGGAGCAATACACAAGAAGGGGGAGGGGAATGGAAGAACAAGGCGGATGGGAGAACAATTAAGTAGGTTCGCATGAGCTAAGTGGGACAGAGGTAAATGATGATGTATGCACAACCTTGGAACAACTGGGCTTCAGGATACAGGGATTGAAGCACAGTTTGATTGGGTAAGTGAGGCAAATAGTGTTAAGATGCTAGGCTGACTTTTGAATCTTGGTTTCCCTTGCCTACCATTGTAAAATAGACACTTGAGGTGGGGAGGAAAGAATAGCCAGAATCATCACTACAGAAAGTTTGTACGTCCATCTTCAGCCTATAACTGATTGGAATACCTTAAAGGGGGCTAGAAGTTGCCCAGTGAAAGAGGCTTCCTGTGGAGCCTTTACATTACACAAGACCATAGGTCAAATCCAGAACCCCATCCAGAACCGACTGAGGTAGGAAATTTCCACTGGAAAGGACAAGTAGACCAGCCTGGAGCAGCTAGAAGAACAGAAGATACTTCGTGAAAGAAAGACCAGTAGGAAAAATCCGAAACAATAATGGCAGTCTGATTGATT
>NW_006408701.1:67139-68269 GCF_000296735.1 Chrysochloris asiatica
GGGCCCAGAGGCAGTGACATGGCCACAGAGGACTAGAGTGGAGAGTGAAGCGTCCAGCTGATATGAAGTGAGGGGAGATGCACAAGAACACCCATACTTGCAGATAGTACCCACTTGACCTGTCTTTGATGGCTGGATGATCAGAAGAAGAAAGAAGAGGGGGTGAAAAAAAGAGTAACCTACTACAATTTGATGAACTTTACCTATACTTATGGATGAAGTAGCTCAAAAAAAGGGAACAAATCTTTACAGCGACAATCACTCCCACCCCCTTGGTACACAGGGATGACAGGGATGGGCAACATAGACATTGGCTATCCAAAATGGGGGGCCTATAAAAACATGAAGTGACTGGCTTACAAGCTTTCAAGAGGGATCCTAGTTCCAGATGGGGCCAGGGGAAGGTAGAATCACCACTGAATGATTTCCAATCTGTTGGGACCAGGCTGGCGAAAGGAAATGGGGATAAGACTTTTGTGGTACAATAGTGAATAATTGCCATCAGGTCTGACTGTGAGGATAGGAAATATAGAGGTAGATGTTTTTTGACAAAAGGAGGAGAGTGATTGATATTGCAGTCCAGGAGTGGAGGTCCCTGGGACCATCAAGTGAGAAGAACGGAGAGCAGGACACCAAGGGATGGAGACAGATAAGATGACTTGGACAGATGAAGCGGCTGGGAACACTGGACTCAGGGAGGGAGAAGAGCTGTGTGCTGGTGGCCGGGGTGTAGGAAGTGGGCCTGTGTGGTGTACCCTTTGGTTATTTGATGATGCATGGAGGGGATTGTAATCATTGCAATGAAATGAAATACGATAGGATGAGTGTAAAGCTGATGTTCTCCCATGTAAACCTCACAATAAAAACTTTTTAAAAAAGGTATAGAGCAGAGGTTCTCAATTTTAGTGTGCATACTAACTAACTATTCAGGTACCCTGATCCCAATTCCAAAAATCAAACTACAGGTTAGAAGTTGTTGTTCTTAGTGCTGTTGAGTTGGTTCTTATCCCTAGTGAACCGAGGAGCATCTGGTTAGCTTGAACTGCTGCTGACCTTGAAGTCCAGCACATTAGCCCACAGCACCATACCAGGGCTCCAGGTTAGAAGTTGTTGTTGTTGTTGTTGTTGTT